>NC_091587.1:15308374-15312083 GCF_042767895.1 Penaeus vannamei | reverse complement strand
ATGGGTTCAACCCCCGCACAGGCTCTGGCGATGATGGACGTTATTCAGGCTATGTGGCGACGATTTAATGCGAAACAACGAATGTATAATGCTAAATAAGGGCGTATTCTCGCTACTCTCATCTGGTCAGCTGACGGGGGAACGTGGACGCAAATGTAACCAAACTTGTATCTGTTTTTATTAAATACAAGAGAGAATTTTGCCAATTTTAAAATATTATTTACAATTTAAACTGTCTTTTTGAATCGTTTTATATTATGAATACATTTTTTTTACATTCCTATAACTATTATCTATTATAGCTTATCATTTGAACCAAAAAAGACCACGGAAACTTGCCAGCGAAAACGATAATTACCGTTTGACTGGAATTTATCGCATTCACTCAAAATACAAGCGGTAGCGAGAAAACAAACAAACACGGAAACGTGAAAGAATCACGGAAACTGTGCTAGTGTGACACCCCTTAAGAAAGACCATAAGTATGTTATACTACCATATATGGGTAGTTTAAGCTTTGAAATTAGGAAGCAGCTAACAGTACTATTGCAAAACCATTACTTCCAAATTAAATTCACATCTGTCTTCACTAATATTAACAATATTGCTAAATTTCTAAAACAACCAATGAGATATAACTCTGATGTGTTCTAATGTTGTATATATATATTTACCTGTCCTTGCTGTCAAGCTCGGTACGTGGGATCTACCTCACGATTGCCACGACACCGCATCTTAGAACACAAAGGAATATCCTTCATGACTGGCCTCCCTCTGAGTAATCCATCTTTCTGAGCAATAGGAGGACACTCTCAACTTCTCTCACATCCTTTCCGTAACACAGATTTCAGTATTCTATCCCCACAATCTTCCCGCCTTAACCTCCTCATCTCAGAATCCCTGCTCATGCACAAGATGAACCCAGAACTAAACATCTCATCCACCGCAACCACCTTGTTCACCCAATAGACCTTCCCTCTCAACCACCACACTCTGGTTCGTTTACCCCTATCTGTATTGTATATGTTATTTTGTTCCAGTCGTTATTTTGTTCCACTTACATTTCATAGTTATTATTATATGTATTTCTTTGCCTTACATGTACGTATATATTGTTAGTATTCACCTTCATATATTTGTAATTTGTTTTTAACCCCAATTCAGAACTATTGTTACGGATTATTACTATCTATCTTGACCTTATTTTTCTTTTAACAGTATTGATGATGGAGATATAGTTTTGTTCCTTCGAAACGTCTAAATAAACATGAAATTCTTGACGACTGTCTTAAAGCGTTTTAAGCAGGGAAAGTTCTTGCCTGAAATCTCAAGCGTTTTTCTTGCTAACTCAAGAATTTCGCTTGCTTTCTCAAGCGACCTCCGTAGATGGCTTGACTTGCGCTTGCTAAGTCAAGCGGTGTACCGTCACCATGGCAACGGCGTCGGTCGCGTACCGTACTGGTCACGATCCTTCGAATGCGGCTGTTGGCCAGGAATTCCGCTTAATATCTAATCAGATAAATAATTTTTTCACGGTATCTGATTCTGTAATTTTCTTAAAATCATATTCAAAGAAATTGAAATTAACTGAAAACGAAAGGAGATAATGGAGATTATGGGAATAAAAAGTTTAATTATGAATAATAAATGATTATAACACGAACCATTTTCCTCTTACTGTTAAACTTCTCGTCTTTCTAAATCGAGAATATATCTGCTATTTTATGAAATAAAGAATATTTCAAGTGAAAAAGTCTGAGAAATTCTAGCAACATTCTTCTGTCGATATTATATTCGATGATTTGTTATATTTAACCTCATAAAATCGGATATATGGGAATGGGTAGGCCTATATTTTAATTCAGGGATATTCATTTGTTTTGATAACGCGTCAGAATGAAAGGGCTGTCAATCGGAAGAGTGTGTCATTGTTTTAGAGGCACTTTCTATGGATATAGGAGAAAATATAGCGCTTTGTTAAGATGTTTGGGTAGATTTATTTACTTCTCTGCCATCTTGATGCGGCGCTAGCTTGCCAGTTGTTTTGAATTGCGCGCTCAACCTGTTACCAACCGCAGGTGAAATAAACTCCACCCTCTTATGCATAAGTTATCTCTTTCCGAGATTGTTGGTGGGAACATTGCTTTTAAAACCCAAGTATATATATTTCGTGTATTATTTTGATATTTCTATGTTCATCAAGGACTGTTATGATTTGTACTTTATAAACAGACATTTCCACATGTCTGGCATCACTGAAGAGGGCCTGCCTGCCTTGGAAAGCGTTTTAAGCAGGGAATGGTACAGCGCTTGGCAAGAATTCTTGCCAAGCGCTCCCCTGTTTAAAACGCTTTTAGTCTACCTGTTCATCCTATATATATAAATAAAACACACACACACACACACACACAAAAAATATATATATATATAATATATATATATATATATATATATATATATATACATTATATATATAATTATATATGATTTTATATATATATACATTATCATCATCATCTGGAGCTAACGCCAACGGGGGTGCATAGCCACGTCTACCTTCTGCTGCCACCTTTTGGAATCCCTCATCCCAGGCAGGGGCTCGGCCCATCTCAAGCTCTTCCCGACATATTTGATCGATCTGCCCAAGCCACGACCTCCTAGGTCGTCCCACAGGCCTCCTCCAATCCAGGGTTGTCTCTTACAGAGACAACCTGATAAGCAGGATCAGCCTGTGGAAAGTGAGCCAGGTGGCCATATAGCCTGAGTTGGCAATCCCGGATTGTGCAGGTAACAGGTCCTGTGCCAGTCTCAGGATGCAGCCGTTGATTAGACACATGGTCCCGCCAACAGTACCCCATGATCCGGCGCATGGACCTATTACAAAAGGCATGAAGTCGAGACTCCAGTGCACTGGATAATGTCCAGGTTTCACTACCGTAGAGCAAAACTGGCATTACCAGGGCCCTGAAAACCTGTAGCTTGGTCCTTCTGTACAGGAACCGGCACCTCCAAATACTCTTGTCGAGAGAGTTCATGACCCCTGCTGCCAGGCCAATCCGTCTCCTGACTTCCTGTTCTGACAGCCCAGAGTTATGAACTGTACTACCAAGGTATGTAAAGCTCTCTGTCTGTGACTTCAATGTCCTCGCCGCAAGCACGTACCGACTGAACAGGTTCTCCTAACAAGTCCCCAATGTCTTGGATCTTGGTCTTGGTCCAGGAAACCTCTAGACCTAAGGGCTTTGCTTCATTACTAATTGCATCAAGAGCCACCACTAGGGTTTCCAAAGACTCAGATAGAATCGCATCATTGGCAAAGTCAAGGACTGTAACCTTAATAATACCCAGTGTTGCTCCACAATGACGTTGAACAGTAGGTCTGACTAGTATCCAGTCCATGCAAGTGTTGAAAAGAGTTGATGCAAAAACACAGTCTTGCCTCACTCCTGAACTGACAGGAAAGAAGCTCGACAGGCCCCCACCACACTTTACAGCACTTTCAGTACCAGTATATAGGTTTGCTATTAGTTCAATAATCCTTGTTGGAATTCCTCTCAGCCTCAGGATCTCCCAGAGCGATTCCTGATGCACTGTAGTGTTATCCCCTCCCAGCTGAGTCACTTTCAAACTACAACGTGGGTCTTGCAGAGTGCAACTTACGAACAGGGGAGCTGCTTTCAAAAGGGTGGTAGCTGGTGCGTACTGCAGC
>NC_091587.1:15278374-15283374 GCF_042767895.1 Penaeus vannamei | reverse complement strand
CTTTTTAGCGGTGTGGTGGACCAATGGATAGCGTGCCCGTTACAATCTGGCGGCGCAGGATCGAATCCCGAACAGAGAGGTTAATATATTCATGTGTAGTGTTTACCCCTTTGAGACACTTTCAAAACTACAACGCGGGTCTTGCAGAGTGCAACTTGCGAACAGGGGAGCTGCTTTCAAAAGGGTGGTAGCTGGCGTGTACTGCAGCATGACCCGCTCGTCACAACCCTGAAGCCCTTAACCCCGTAAGTAAGACTTACTATTACATTAACTTCCATCTTTACAATTTCATTTCATTATCAACTGTGTCCATTCTCCTTTTAAAACCAAATAAAAAAAGTAAAATAAACAAACCAAGGATAAAACAAAACCAAAGCATAAAAAGGAAAACCTGAGATCCCCTCAGTCTGTATATTCACAAAAGTTACAATGCATATAACACATCCTAACTGGCCTCTTACAAAACATGAATATACTTATCTTTCTCTCTTGTAGGAAATCGAAGAAACAAACAAAACAGGAGACGTCCAGTGAGGCCGGGCGCTCCGTGAACAGCACTGAACTGCCGAGCCAACAACCCAAGAGAGAGTCTAGCATAAACAGGCTCTTTATATAGGCTCTTATAAAATGTGTAAATAATAAAAATGAGTGAAAATAAAAGAAGTTTACTTTACAAAATTAAAAGAAAATAAAATAAAACGAGGCCGTGAGAAAAAGCTAAAATAAATAGAACATAAAAATACGAAAAATAAAAGGCTCCAGGGACGCAAAACTGCAGCTGGCTACCGCCGATCCCCACAGATGGTGCTGGTGCTGGCTAGAAAAGGGGGGACTCGCCTAGTCTGGACTCCTGCTTAGTGGGGGTACCTCACGTCCACTACAACCCCTCCCTCGCCCACCGAGCGGCCAGCACAGCTGAGCGAGAGGCTCCGCCAGGTGGAGAGCCAGGTCACAAGGCCTCCCTAGCCAGGCCTACGGGTCGCCGGGCGTGTGCCGACCTCAGACTGGCAGCCACGACGTCAAAGGGAGGTTGCTGGCTGTGCTGGGCGCTCAGGTCGAGGGGAACTCGAACTGTCGACAGACTAGCGAGTCAAAGCACAAAAAGTCATCAGATCACATCTGAAAGGAGAGAGGATTAGTATATTCACCCTTTGCAAGAGACGGCAGGCGAGTACACGATTGCAAACCCCGGGAATATACAGAGAGAGGGATCACGACCTCCTAAAAAATAAAAAATAAAATAAAAAGCTAAGAACGAAAACCAGGAAAGGAACTTAAAAATAACCCTTAAAACTAAATAAACCTAAACCTTAAAAACTAAAACTCTAAAAACCCTTAACCTAAATGAAACTTAAAATTAAAGAGACTTAAAAGTAATACCTTAAACTAAAACCAAACTTAAAACTATACTTAAAACGAAAGCTTACAACTAAAAGAAATAAAATTAAATAAAAGAAACGCTGCCTGCTCCCTCTAAAACAATAAAAGCATTACAAACAAATAAAAAATATTACAAATACAAAAAAATAAAACGTTACAAAATAAAAGCGGGATCTCAGGCCAGCTAACTACAGAAGCGGTGGTCCTGGGCACTCCGGTAGTTCCAGGTATGGTTCGTCGTGCGAGCAACGTCAGTCTCGTTTGAGAGCCCACACGAAGTAGAAGTATTGCTGTGGTCTGCAGGGAAGGATGTAATAAATGTGAATTTCTGATGGTGAAGTGATGATACCTTACCATACCCAGTCTTATCACGACTGAGGTGCACGTTGGGATGGACTTATTGCTGAAAGCAACATCGTTGCACCTGGCTCCGCGTCGTCAGATAACCATGGGTCGAGGTAATCAGGGTCATGGTATGGTGACGCATCTGGGAACGTCAGCTCCTCCTCCAGTTTAAATGGGCGCAGCTGGTTAGCGTGGCAGTTACGCTACGAAAACGGGGGAGACAGGTCCTGAACGACGTAATTAACAGGGCCCAACTTCTTCACGACCTTCGCAGGGCCTAGCCACCGGGGCCCTAAAGCACGATCAGGTCCTGTTTGCGTAGTCTTTATCTTGTAGAGGACCAGGGACCCAGCTTCTAAGGACCAGGGCGGCCTCAGGTTACGGTTGTGATATGCTGCATATTCCTGACGAGCCTTACGGGATGCTTCCTGCGCTGCTTTCCTCGCAACATCCAAGGCCTCACGTAGCTTGCAATGAGCATCTTCTCCTGCTGTAACATGGTTGCTCAAACCAACCGGGAAATGGCCTGGCTGGCCTGTCAGCAAGTAAAGGGGCTGATCTCCGATAGCCCTGTGGATGGCAGAATTTATGGCAAAACGTACCTGGGGTATGTACCGATCCCAGTCTAGGGGCTGGTCTTCTACCTATGTTGCAAGAGCATCTTTTACAACCCGATTCGTTCTTTCTACAAGACCGTTTGCCTGTGGATGGAAAGCGGTTGTAACGTGAGTTTGAACGGTCAGGTCCTCACATACACTGTGAAAGAGGGCATTATTAAATTCAAGACCGCCGTCAGTCTTAAGCAATCATGGTGGACCAAATAGAGTAATGAAATGATCAATTATTGCTCTTACTACTGTCTCTGCTTCCTTGTTGGGTAAAGGTACGAGCTGTAGGTACCTTGTCAACTGATCTACCATTACCAGGACATAGCGATTCCCACTCGAAGAGCTGTGCAAGTCCACCAAATCAGCACTGACACGCTCCATGGGATGCACAGCTTCAGGTGCATGCTGCAAAGGGGCACGCCTACCTATGCCCTTCCTCTTCTAACAAGTTTTACAGGACGATACGTACTTACGAGTCTCTCCCAGCATTTTAGGGAAGTAGAACAAATCACGTAGCTTATTGTAAGTACGGTAAATGCCATGATGTGCTGCAATAGGGGATGCATGAGCAATTTTTATCGCATCCTTACGTAGAGTCCTTGGCGCAACGAGCTGCTCGACAATTCGTTCTGGGAGATGCCTTAATCTATACAGGACTCCATTTCTTAGTTCAAACTCGTCCAGGGGCAATGGCGGTCGTTGCTGGGGCACCGCTCTTTCTTCCAAGAACATTACTATTTCGTGCAACAAGGGGTCCTTTAGTTGCTCAACCCTCATTGCATAAGGATCTGGAGAAGAAAGGGATATGGGTGCAACATCACGTGAGAGCATATCAGGGACATAATTGATTCGACCCTGCTTATATTTAATCTGGAAGTTATGGTCTGCCAGTTCTGCACTCCAGCGGCTCATCCGTGGACTTTTAGTTCTTCTAGAGAATACATACGTGAGGGGACGATGATCAGTAAGCACCGTGAAGCGTCGTCCGTACAGGTAAGCATCAAAATGCCTCACGCTTTCCACAACTGCAAGTGCTTCAAGGTCGGTGGCACTATACCTGGTTTCTGCACCACGTAGTTTGCGGCTGAAGTAGGCTATAGGATGAAGCTCATTTTGGTCATCAGTCTGCATAAGACATGCACCTATAGCTATCTGTGATGCATCTGTATGCAATTCAAAATTTTTCTCAAAGTCAGGTTTGGCTAAAACTGGAGCAGTTATTAGATATTTCAGTTTAGTAAAAGCATCCCTTTGGTCTGGTCCCCACACAAACCGCACATCCTTTCTGGTTGGTCTGGTGAGAGGTGCTGCAATCTTTGCATATTTCGGTACAAATTTCCTAAAAAATCCAGCAGCGCCAAGGAATCTGCGTACCCCTTTCTGATTCTTAGGAGGCAGCATTTCTTCAATGGATTTCACCTTCTCAGGGTCTGGCAGGAAACCCTTTGGAGTGACACGGTAGCCAAGAAATCTGAAATTACTCACGGCAAAATCACATTTTTCCAGATTCAATTTAAACCCTGCCTTATCCAACAGTAGCAGAGTCTCATTAAGGTGTCTAATGTGTTCCTCAAAAGTGGCACTATGCACAACTATATCATCCAAATATGCAATGGTGTGCTTACCTAGAACAGGTGACAAAACAAGGTTGACTGTCCTTTGGAATGTAGATGGAGCTGTACATAATCCAAATGGCATGCGACGGAACTGGTATAGCCGATGTCCATCTGAAAATGCGGTTTTTGGACGATCTTCAGGCTTCACCGGGATGGACCAGTAGGCGGAGCGAGAGTCCAGTAAAGTGAATACACTAGTTCCTCCTAGTTCATCCAGAAGTTCATCCATCCGGGGTAGTGGGTAGCTGTCAGCTATAGTAACAGAATTCAGGTTCCTGTAGTCCACACAGAACCTCAACGTGCCATCCTTTTTCTTAACAAGGACTACAGGTGACAGCCACGGGGACGAAGAAGGTTCAATCACTCCGGCCTTGAGCATTTGTTCACACTCCTCACGAATGTGCCTTTTAGCTGCTTCAGGAAGACGCCACTGACGCTGACACAAAGGATGCTTCTCTTGTGTTGGGATCTCATGTACAATGTCTGGAAGTTCCCCAATAGCAAACTTATCACCTGAAAAGAGTCGTGGGTATTGGGCAAGAACCTTACACACCTGAGACTTACGGTGATCAGACAGATGTTTGAGAGAAATCTTTTCCAAGGCACTTGTAGGTACGGCTGCCACAGGAGTGTCTGCAATGGATGCAACATTGCCAGGTGCTTCAGGTGTATCACACATTTCCTCAACCTCATGAAGTTCGACCAGGTGCGTCCCATTTTTCAGCTTGACTGGATTGAGTGTCGGATTAACAACCCATACCACGGCTTCTTTAGACGAGGGCTTAATAACTTTGCGTGGCAAGATCACAGAATATCCAAGTCCCTCAACAAGCAATTGTTTTCCAATTAATACATCTGGAACACGTATAGGCACAAACCTTCCACTTTCTGGCGGGCAACTCACGGAACGTCTTATCGCAGCTCTTGCAGGTGGCACTGGCACTGATATACCCTTCATCTTCATCACGACTGCTGTGAGCTCCAGTGAATTCTTGTTCACATACCTTACTGTAAATGCCTTCCCTCTAAGGCGGAGGTACGAGTTATTGGT
>NC_091587.1:15268374-15273374 GCF_042767895.1 Penaeus vannamei | reverse complement strand
GGGAGTGACTGCTCCCCTACCCAGGGTATTGGGTGCGTCAGTGAAGACAGTGCAAGCAGTGAAGACACTGAAAGCAAAACTGAAAAAAACAAACGATCTATCAAATAAGCAATTAATTAATAGTGGTGAACACCATCTTATGCATTGTTGCCACGAAAAAAAAAACGTTGGCTAGATTGCTTCTCTGTGATCAGATTTACTAGCCAATTATGATTCTCAGTCATTATGCCAACTCGAAAAAGCCAAAGAATCAGTTTTTTTTTTAGAAATTTTGCAAACAGAGAACATATAAATGTGTTCACAGAAGTGATCAGTGATAGTATAGATGCAGTTTTAAGATTTGAAATTACAATTAATTTTGCTCGTACAGTTTTAAACTAATATCCTAGACCACTTAATAATAATTCTCATCAAGAGAAAGATGAACATAAAATTAAAGTTCTGATTTAGCTGAGCAAGGTTAATTGTAACATGGGGGCCTGTCCTAACTTTATTAAATATATTGTATGCAGAAAAGGTTGTGGAAAATTTATTGATGCATCATACTTGAAAGTTTGTAGTATAGATTAATAGAGATTGTCGCAATGCCTGCTTTTGATCTAACTGGGTTTATTAATGAGCCTTCAGTAGAATTGTTGCGTGAAGCAAAAAAAAAAAAAGACTGGATTTAAATTGCAAATTATTATAAAATTAATATTGATATTTCTTGGAGAAAAGCTGGAATTAAGGAGACAGTGTTAAACTATTTAGTTTCCCAGGGGTATTTGAAGGGTAAGGAAGTTTTGCCTCTTCATGAATCAAAAGGGATTTTTGATAAAGAATTAAGGCTTAAAGAGATAGAGTTGGAAAATGCTAAATTGGAAGATAGAAGATTAGAGAGAGAAGAAAGAGAAAAAGAACGTAAATTTCAATTGGAACTTTTAGAACGGCAGTCAGCTGCTGCCATGCCAAGTGAACATGTTCTTTCCTTTGACATAGCTAAAGTAAATTTGTACCTGCTTTTAATTAATATGATCCACAGGAATTTTTCCTCCAGTTTGAGCAAGTTGCAACTAGTCTCTCATGGCCAGCCCAATTTTGGTCATTATTAGTACAGTCAGTATTAAAAGGGAAGGGACGTTCCACTTACCTAGCATTAGAAAATTCACAACAGAGAGATTATGATATAGTCAACGAAGCAGTGTTAAAGTCCTATAGACTTGCCCCAGAATTTTACAGAAATAATTTCAGACATTGTAATAAAGAATCCAGTCAATCTTTTGTAGAGTATTCTTACTTGTTAAAGAAATTATTTAATCGTTCGATGTCTGCAAGTAAAGCTTACAAGTATGATGGTGTATGTGAAATAATCATGTTGGAACAATATCTTAGAGGAGTACCACAAGATGTGCGTATTTATCTTCTTGAGAAAGAGGTAGATTCTGTTGATAGAGCCGCATGTTTAGCGGAAAATTATAGTTCAGTTCACACACCAAAGAAAATTGGTTATGTTAAACCTCACCACGTCCCAAACGTTTCATATAATCAAGAGTCAGACGAGACCTGATTTTGTTAAGAATGGTTCAGCCAGTAAAGGCTTTCGTGTGTCTAGTAGTCCAAAATCAAGTAAATTTGATGGGACTTGTTGTTATTGTAAATCTTTTGATCATAGAATAAGAGTTGTTCCAAACTTAAACATAAGGAATAAAAGCCAGTAGCTAGTAATGCTATTTTGTCAGAACTTAATAGGAGGTTGCCTGACGTTAGTGATTCACGTGATTTGTGTGCACTGTATAAATTTCAGGGATCGGTTTCAGTTTAATCTGATGGAGTTCCAAATACTGTTCTCATTATAAGGGATACTGCTGGTGTGATGAGTATGGCATTGAAAAGTGCGGCACCATTTTGGGAGGATGTACTTACAGGCCAGTATGCTTTAGTTAAAGGGATTGGAGATGTTGAGAGGTTACCTTTGTGTAAGGTGTACTTGAAGTTAGAGTTTGTGGAAAAGTTACCTCATGAGGGGGTGAACTTCCTGCTGTGCAATGATATTGCAGGTGATCGCTGGGGTCGTAATATCATTGTGTGTTCTAAACCTTTGAAAGCTGATCCAGTTGAGTGTGAATCTAGAGATAATTCTGTTATTTCCTGTCTGTGCAGTAACCAGAAGTAAAGCTAAGAATTTAGTTTTGGAGAAGTAAGTTGATAATTTGGCTACTAATCCTTCTGAAAAGGAACAGGATGAAATTTGTTTGAAAGATATTTATGAATGTGACACAGTGAATGACGTTAACAACGTGGAGTCAAGTAGTATAGGTTCAAGTGCTATATGTCAACATGAGTGGGGGAGATGGATGCTCTGATGCGCATTTGACTTATAAAAATTTGATTGAAGTCCAAAAATTAGACCATACCATAAATCACATTCAAATTGGCTTTGAGTGAAGAAGGGATTGCAAAATAACAAACACGATATTATATGAAAAATGGGATTTTAATGTGCAAATACCGTCCTTCAGACGAGCCTGCTTGTAATACCTGGAGTGTACTATATCAACTAGTTGTACCAAAATGTTGGCCAAGTATATCTTCTGATGTTGCTAAATTCTGTAAATCATGTGCTATATGTCAGTTAGTTGACAAGCCAAATCAGATAATTCCTCCTGCCCCTTTGGAACCTATTCCAGTAATGAATGATCCTTTCAGCAAAGTTATTATTGACTGTGTTGGGCCTATGCCAAAAACCACGCCAGGAAATCATTTCTTATTAACTATTATGTGTTGTAGTACTCGGTATCCAGAAGCAATTCCCCTACGCAGTATCTCGGCAAAAACTGTTGTTCCAGCCCTGATTAAGTTTTTCACTATACTTGGATTCCCAAAGGTATTGCAATCTGACCAAGGATCAAATTTCACTTCTAAATTATTCAAGAATGTCATGAATGACAGGGGAGCGATGCAACAGTTTTCAACCATATATCATCCTGAAAGTCAAGGTGCTCTTGAACGTTTTCACCAAACCTTGAAGTGTATGTTAACTAAATTTTGTAAAGAGAATAACAAGGATTGGGATGACAGTGTGCCTTTTGTGTTGTATGCTGCTAGGTCAGTTTGTGGTCCCACAGATATGTTGTAGAAGAGTTTGATTAATGAAGAAAGTGAATATAACCTTTGTGAATATGTAACAAAATTAAGAGAAAGGTTGTATCAGGTGCGTGAGTTTGCATAAAAAATTTAAATGTATCACAGACAAAGATGAAAAAGGTTCATGATAAGAATGCTAAGTTTAGGCCTTTTGAGGAAGGTGAAGAAGTGCTTTTATTCTTGCCTTGTAGAAAACAACTTCTTCAAGCTAAATTTGAAGGTCTTTATAAAATCCTTAAAAAGGTAAATTATTTAAATTATATAATTGGTACACCAGACCGTAGGAAAAAGAGAAAAGAATGGTGCACATAAACTTGAAACATTTTGAAGGAAGGAAAATGCCAGTATGTGCAAGTGTTTTAGAGGAATTGTGCATTAAAGATGATAATTTTGTGATTTAAGATGCTGAAAGGGAAAACCATGACTTGTGATTGAGGATGTTGAAGTAAAGTTAAAGGACAGTGACATTTTAGGTAATCCTTACAGTAAGACCTCACATCTTTCCTCTGATCAGGAAGAGGATGTACTAAAATTGCTACAAGACATTTCAGATCTTTTTACAAACACACCAAGAGTCACAACACTGGTCAAGCATGATGTGGTTAGTTCCTGGATCAACACCTGTGAAACAAACCCCATACAGAATGCCTCCAGTGAAATCCCAAATACTGAAGATTGAGATAGAATACCTCTTAGCTGCTGGAATTATAGAACCAATAAAAGTCAATGGACGTCACCCTGTGTGTTAGTGAAGAAAGATTCTACATGGAGATTTTGTATAGACTACAGGAATATGAATGCTGTAACAATTGCAGATTCTTTCCCTCTTGCTAGGATTGACGACATTATTGACTCCGATTGTCCGAGCATATTTAGATGATTTAGTGGTGTTTACGACAACGTGGTCTGAACATGTGCAGGTACTGAAACAGTTATTTGAAAGATTAAGACAATCAAATCTGACAGTGAATTTAAACGTGTGAATTTGCTCATGCACAGCTGAAGTTTCTAGGACATGAGATGGATGCAAGTGATGAGGCTGCTGGAGCTGTTCTGTTGCAGTTATCAGATGATGATGTGCTCCATACTATCTGTTATGCCAGTGCCAAGTTTAAGAGTTATCAGCGTGCCTATAGTACAGTGGAAAAGGAGGCATTAGCTTTCTTGATGGCATTGGATAGATTTGAAGCCTATTTGGATAATACTGGTAATGAAATTATCGTATTTAGTGACCATAACCCCCTTCAGTTTGTGAATAGTATGGAAAATAGAAATCAGAGATTGACTAGGTGGTTCCTAGCCATGCAGCCATACAATCTAACAATTAAACATATAAAAGGTCATGAAAATTTGATTGCAGATGCATTGTCACGTCCTGCTTAAGACATTTTTGTACTGAATGCAAGCTTCACATGAAATTAACTAGTTAAAAAACCCTTCGTGTTTTTGTTTTAAGGGTGTGGGTGTTAAGTAAAGTAGTTAATAAGGATTTCATATTAAAGGAAACACTATTTTTCTGAATCTGTTAATGAATGTGGATCTTGCATTTGTAGTAGTATTTATGTAATATATAAATATATATATATATATATATATATATATATATATATATATATATATATATATATATATATATATATTATGTGAATTAATAATTATTGATAATTCTGACGATCTCAGATGAGTTTAAAACTATATTTTTTGATAATGAGATAAGAGACGTCAGATGTAAATAGTGTCGACCCGGCGGACTCGAACGGATTTTGGTGAAGGTGAGACGCTCGGTACAATATTGCAACTTAAATGGAAATATTTAATGATTAATGAATTTTGAGAATGATACAATATCACTGCATCCTGCATGAATTATTTAATTA
>NC_091587.1:15240874-15243374 GCF_042767895.1 Penaeus vannamei | reverse complement strand
TAATATTAGTTTAGGTATTCTAATATAGCATTTTCTTACTCTTCTACATAAACTGTGGTGAATAAAAACTATCTCTATTTGTCATTCTGCTTATCTGTGTGTATGGCTGTGTCTGTCCATAAGTATGAGAATATGAGAACAAACAAACACATGTATAAAAAAAAATCTTGACATTAATCTCTACCAGCTCCATCTATCGGTCACACCTTCCCCTTCCCTTCTTAATCCCATGCTCGCTCCTTTCACTTTTCTTTCATGCACTTTCCCTACCTGTTACGTTCTCAGGCAAAGTACTTGGATATCGCTCCAGCCACTCCAGCGCCGCCTTTCTGTAGTTTTCTTCAGCTCTCTCTCCGTCCCTCGAGTTTGTGGTTCCATGCAGGGAGTGTTGAGGAATGGAGTGGTCCAGAGTTTCTTGCATGGTCGCCATTTCTTCTTGATGCTTTTCCTCCTCTTCATCTCCTTCTGCTTCCTGTGCGTTTTCCCCTTTCGCTCTTGGCTCTTCCTTTAAATGGTGTTCCACTTTCTCTTTTTTTCCTTCCACCTCCTGTGCGTTTTCCCTCTCCTTCTTTTCCCACTCCTGCTCCTCTCTCTCCTTTTTCTTCTCCCTTTCCGCCTCCTGTTCGTTTCCCTCCATCTGTTTCACCTCTTCCTTCTCCTTCCCGTCCTCCTTCCCATCTTCCTGATAGGTCCTACGAGCCAAAGGATTCCTTACGGCCTGGTCAGAGCCACCGCTTGTCACTGGTGGGGCGCGCTGGGCCGAGAGGCGTCCCAGGGAGTCGCCGATGGCCGCCTCGTAGTCGTACATCTGGCAAGTCTTGAACTTTCCTGTGCCGTCCCTTTCGAGGAAAAAGGAGTACATTTAGGCAAATCTTTCTCTTTATCTATCTACCAAACTATTTATCTGTCTATAAATACATATAGATATATGTTGATACACACACAAATACACACAAACACACACACACACACATACACACACACAGACGCACACACACACACACACATATATAAATATATATATATATTCCACCTACGAGGATCCCTCATGGCTAGACGCCAGGCAGGGACTCGGCCCATCTCAAGTTCCTCACGAAAGGTTTGGTCGATCTGCCCAAGCCACGACTTCCTCGGTCGTCCCACAGGCCTCCTCCACCCATGGTTGTCTCGAACAGAGACAACCTGATGGGTAGGATCATCCTGAGGAAAGCGAGCCAGGTGGCCATATAGCCTGAGTTGGCGATCACAGATTGTGCAGATAACAGGTCCCGTGCCAGTCTCACGGTGTAACCATTGGTTGGACACATGATCCTGCCAACAGTACCCCATGATCTGGCGCAAGGACCTATTACAAAAGGCTTCAAGACGAGCCTCCAAGACACAGGATAATGTCCAGGTTTCGCTACCGTATGGCATTATCAGGGCCTTGAAAACCCGTAGCTTGGTCCTTCTGCACAGGTACTGACATCTCCAAATACTCTTGTTGAGAGAGTTCATGACCCCTGCTGGCAGGCCAATCCATCTGCTGACTTCATGGTCTGACAGCCCAGAGTTATGAACTACACTGCCAAGGTATGTAAAGCTCTCTGTGACTTCAATGTCCTTGCCGTAAGCACATACCGACTGAACAGGTTCTCCTAGCAAGTCCCCAAAGTCCTGGAGCTTGGTCTTGGTCCAGGAGACCTCTAGACCCAAGGGTTTCGCTTCATTGCTAAATGCATCCAGAGCCACCACTAAGGTTTCCAGAGACAGATAGAATAGCAACATCATCAGCAAAGTCAAGGTCTGTAACCTTGATATTGCCCAGAGTTGCTTCACAATGACTTTGAACAGTAGCTCTGCCCAATATCCAGTCCATACAAGTGTTGAAAAGAGTTGGTGCAAGGACACAGCATCCCCCCCTCACGGCCCGGGCCCCCCTAAAATTTTTAGGGAGGGAAGTCCTTTGTGGCCCTTTACGGTTAACCATTGCTCCAAAATTTTTTTGGGTGCCTTCAAGTTTAGAAATTTTTGGGGGGGCTAAAGTCTGAAAATTCGGGAACCCCCAACTTGCTGTACCTGGGGGGGGAGTTCAGCTTTTCGGGGTTGGATGCAGGACGAAGGTCATTTCAAGAAATGGCCTTCACCTCTTCTCAAAACTCCTGTTCCTTGTCACTTCTTAACGAGACCGAGTTCTTGCACATGAGAACGGTCTTCCCAATCCCCGTCAGACAAGCCGCCGGCATGCATCTATGGTTCCGTGTCTCCTGTGAGATGAAATTTTTACTGCTCTCGGGGGTATACCAATCGTATCTTGAGGATCAAGCTTTCATGCTTGAAGGTATCCCACGAAGAACAGGGTCCGTCAGACTGTGAGCATTGTGAAACGTCAGAGATTGCCCAATACCCCCGGCACACCCCCTCCCCCACCCTGTCCAAATGAAAACCCTGGGTGATCATTTCCCTAAAATTTTTAAGTGGATCGGAAAAGGAGCCACAAAATCTATGATTATACCAAGAA
>NC_091587.1:15203681-15208681 GCF_042767895.1 Penaeus vannamei | reverse complement strand
GACCTGGACCCAACCTGGGGGAAGTATGCTGCACTGCAGGTTGTGGGGGTCGGCTACAGTATCACTTGAAGTTCCTTAGTGTCCTAACTCAGGAGCTAAATATCCTGCCCAAACTGACTTCTCGAGAGGGAAGCTAAGATCACTGTCAGTCTTGCCTATACCAGCTAACTACCCAAGGCCTCATTTCCCTCGCCACTCAACCGACTGTTGCAGTTTGGTCTCAAACTGCTGTGCCACTCACCCAACTGCGATTTGCTGCACCCCGACGCTCGGCCGTCTCGCCGAATCGTCAAGGAGCACTATGTCAAAGGATTGTCACCCCCTCCCGGTTTTTTTTACTATTACTAGTCTACAATTACTAGTCCAGAGCCCTTTTTTCACTGACAAGAAACTCACAAATTTCATTCGCGACACTTCCCCAGGCTGATGGCGTTAGCAACGTGCCGATGTTTCTGTGCTGTTGCAAAAGGTGCGGCTCCATCCCCATTCTTAGGAATCGTACTCGAGCTGACGAATCTGATTTTCTTCTTGAATTGCATCAATTTACAAATCACTGTTTTACTGATGTAACATTAGGAAATAACAATAAATACAAGTTGTTAGTTATCAACATCTTAAAATTACAAATCAAACGACGGAAATTTATCGAAATCTTTTGAAAATGCACGGGTCCTAAGCACTTCCCATTATACTTTTTCCTTCGTCTATCGACACCGGTTTCGAAGGTCACACTTTAAATATTTTGAAAGTGACACTATTAACCAATATGAACTACATGTAAAAGGATTAAAGTAAAAGTTTACATATGCATATTCAATTATACATACATAATAAGTGAAATGATTATGTAAAACTTTATGTAAATCTTCGTAATATTCTGTCGAACACATTCTGTAAATAAAACATGAACTATTTCCCCGTATATTATTCGTCATGGAACACTTTTAGAGGCCTGAATATGCCCAAGACTAAAGCATAAATGATAAAAGAAAAACATTAACTACTGTTGCATTACATGACATGTCCCATAAAAGCGATATGTCATCTTCTTTGTTTCACTTCGTGTTATATTGTTTATAGATTCATAGCTTGATAGTTGTTTTAACGTGGATATGTACGGGTATACTTGTTTTTTATGTATATTTTAAGCCATAGCTGTACGAGGCTTAATAAACTGTTGATTATTACCATTATTATTATTACACATAGTTATTCTCACAAACATAAACACAAACACATATATGTATATATGTATGCACACACACACACACACACACATATATATATATATATATATATATATATATATATATATATATATATATATATATATAGTTACATATATATAAGGTCCCAGAAAGGTCCCATTAAGGTTGCAGAAATTTAGGATTCCTGGGAGCGGTGCAAGTGATGCAGCACAGGAGATGGACCACATACTCTAGCGTTAGCTGGAGGATCCTCCAGTTAACTTGGATGCAAAGAGTGCCGAGATTCCGATGCCAGACCCACCCATCAGTGAGGATCCACCCTCCCTAACTGAAATGAGGGGGGCGATCTCCAAGCTGAAGAGTGGTGAAGCAGCAGGTATCTGCGGCATTCCAGCTGAAATGTTAAAGGCTGGTGGTGAACCTATGGCGTGGGGGTTACATGCTGCCCTGGCTGCCATCTGGCGATCCGGTAGCATTCTTCCTGACCTGTTGAGGGGTGTGGTTCCCTCTGGAAGGGAAAGTGGGATCGATGGGATTGCAGCAATCACTGCTCAGTATACCAAGCAAGGTTCTTGCCCACATCTTTCTGAGACGTATTAGAGACCATCTGCTGAGGCATCAGAGGCTGAAGCATTCTGGATTTACCCCTGGTAAATCCACAATGGACCGTATCCTTGCACTTTCGAGTCATTGTAGAGCGCCGTCGTGAGTTCGGGCGTGGGTTGTTTGCAACCTTCATCGACCTCAAGAAGGCGTTCAACACAGTGTCGGGAAACATTCTGGTAGATCCTGAGAGAAAGGAATTCCTACAAGAATTATTGGACTAATAGCAAGCCTATAAACCGGTACTGAAAGTGCTATAAAGTGTGTGTGTGGAGAGGATGTCATTGTCATTGTGGAGAAACTCTGGGCAGTATCAAGGTTACTGACCTTGACTTTGCTGATGATATTGCTATCTTTGGACACCTTAGTGGTGGCTCTGGATGTATTTCGCAATGAAGCGAAGCCCTTGGGTCTAGAGGTCTCCTGGACCAATACTAAAACTCAGGAATTGGGGACTTATTAGGAGAACTTGTTCAGTCGGTACATGCTTGCAGTGAGGACATTTAAGTCACAGTGACCTTAAGATACCTTGGTAGTATAGTTCATAACTCTGGGCTATCAGACCAAGAGACATTATCTTGTGCCTTGGAGTCTCGTCATGATGCCTTTTGTAATAGGTCCTTGCACCGGATCATGGGGTACTGTTGGCGGGACCATGTGTCCAACCAACGGTTGCACCATGAGACTGCCACAGGACCTGTTATCTGCACAATCCGTGATCGCCAACTCAGGCTATACAGCCACCTGGCTCGCCTTCCTCAGGATGATCCTGCCCATCAGGTTGTCTCTGTTCGAGACATCCCTGGGTGGAGGAGGCCTGTGGGACGACCGAGGAAGTCGTGGCTTGGGCAGATCGACCAAACCTTTCGTGAAGAGCTCGAGATGGGCCGAGTCCTGCCTGGCGGTTTGCCATGAGGAACCCTCGTAATTGGAAACAAAGGGTGGATGCCGCAATGCACCCTTTTTAGTGTTAGCTCCTGGATGATGATGATTTACATATATATATAGATACATATATGTATGCATACATACACACACACTCACACACACACACACACACACACACACACTCACACACACACACACACACATACACACACACACACACACACACACATATATATATATATATATATATATATATATATATATATATATGATATATATATATATGTATATATATATATATATATATATATATATATATGTGTGTGTGTGTGTGTGTGTGTGTGTATGTGTGTGTGTGTGTGTGTGTGTGTTACTATATGTGTATATAGATTTATATATATACATATGCTTTGTAGTGCAGTGGTAGCCTTCTTGTACAGCAATCTTGCTGACCTGCGTTTGATTCCTGTGAATGGTGATGCTGACCATTCCTTGCACACAGGGAGTAGTTTAGAAGCACAATAAATGGACAAGCCACAATTTGACTGATGTTACAAGAGCCTGTCACAGCATATCCTAATTTAACATCATTATTATACACACTCATACTCACACATACTTTCATAAACACATGCACATGTACACACACATGCATATACACACACATACAGGGGCGGATCCAAGGATTTTTGAAAGAGGGAGGGACACAAACGGGGTCAAAGCCCTATCACAATTGCCGAAGGCACAAAAAGCTATGCCGTCCAACAAGAAATTTTTGAAACAGCTGTGTGTGTGTGTGTGTGTGTGTGTGTGTGTGTGTGTGTGGCATGCATATACATCCTAATTAAGTGTAGGTCCCAAAACAGATTAGCGATAAACGAATAGACAGTAAGGTCAATCTTCTCTGACCCGAAGATCACCTGTTGCTGTCATCTCGTCAAGACCTCTCACACCTGCTCCTCAGGGCTGGCAGCCGCGACGCAGTGTTACACACTGTTCCCAGACTCATAAGAATCAAGCCATTTAATAACTATCATTGTATCCACCGGCCTTATGTATGGGGCATCCACCCTTTACACACTGGTGGCAGGGTGTCCTTTCGGCAAAAGAACAAAAAACGCCTCTGATCACTGCTCAACCAAGCAACACTCCTACAATACAACAACCATTATGTCTTCAAAATCATAGAAACTACTGTGACAGGATATAGCATTACTCATTCTCTCACTATGATACTATGATGTTTGGTAACATTGAATTCACTTTTCTTGTCTCTAGAGATCGGTTATGTTTTAACTACAACGAATTCAATTGTTCGCAATTTTCTCTCAAACTGAAAATCAACTCTTTATGATCTCGCAGTTACTTTACGAAATTCTGTCACTTTCCCTTTTCTTTTTGGTCGATCACATTCGTGGAAAGCTATGAGATTGACAGTCAGTTTCCTGTAATTTGGTTATTCGTAGCTGTCGAACACATAGGGAAGTAGTAACATTATAATACTCAATAGCAACACCTTCTATTGGCACTAGAGCAGAGCTTATAACACGATTTTGTATATAATTATTTGAATGTATTGTTAGGATCAGGGATGCTGGATGTAAACCGGATTGTGTAAATCACCTAAAAGATCTAGGCTCCAACATACGAAAGTAGGTATAGAGTAAACCGAAGTTATTCGTTCAATCGGTTAACTTTATTCAAGTCGGTGTGAGCCCAAATTCAAGTCCATTCATAAATGTAGGACTAGGGTTTTAAACTAGAATTATTATTCGCTTATCAGTCACTCTCTTCTTACCTTCACTGAAGTCGCTTGCATGTTCTGGGTAAAATCCAGAGCGATTATATGATTTCGGGATAGTAAAGACTTGTTATACACTGTATTGGCTGAGCCTTTGAGAGTCGCGTAGCCTCTCTTGAAAGAGGCCCGCGTTGAAGTTATGATGGGGATATTGTAATGATACATGTAACTGAAATGGCTATAAACAATGGGTACAAATTCGTTACAGGGACAGAAATATTAATCCAAACAAATGATAACAATGGATTACAGAACACAGTATAAGAACATAATTGACAATTACATTTATATTACTGGTGCGAACTGCGTTGCACTGAAACTACAGATAATATACGTTAAGAGTAGTTTGTACATATATACATTCATACATATCTACACAAAGAGAGAAAACAAACATATAAATAAATAAATCACAGGTATATATTATACATGTTCTTACATATGTATTCATCAATAAAACATTTAATTGCATGGTAGAACTGTGATCTGCACATCCTCTG
>NC_091587.1:15156374-15158874 GCF_042767895.1 Penaeus vannamei | reverse complement strand
AGGAGGAGGAAAAGAATTTCAGGAGGAGAAGAAGGAGCCGGGGCTTCACCCAGCCTGCGGGGTAAACTTGGGGTAATAGTGGAGTGGGTTTGTTGAAAGAGGAAAAGGATCGAGGGGCTCAGCGCCATCGACAGACGCGTGTTCACCGCGCGGCCGCACCCCGCGGGATCGTGCGGCGAGGCAAGGTCGCGACTCGTGGCGCGGGGAATACCCCATGACCTTGAGCGCGGCTCGCCTCGCCACAATTTTCCCACGGGGCGCGGAGCCCCGCTATTGCGTCCACGGAGCCTCTCGGCTAACTGAGGGGGAGGGGAGAGAAGTTAGCAGGTTTTTGGCGCCATCTGTGGTATACTCAGAGCCACGGCCTCTCGACCGTGGCTCCAGAGCTGTCCCTCGGCTAACCATCACCGCTGAAGCAGGATGAAGCTCGAGTGAGGCCACACAGAGGCTGGCCACTCCCGCCCGGGTCGAGAGGAGATTTCTCTCCCTCGGCCGCAGGTCTTCCGGAGGGGCGCGGCTCGGGCGGCCTCACCACGATTTGGTTAACTCCACTGGCCGTGACGCTTCTTTCCTCGGCTCGCACAAACCCTTACGCTAAAGGATTTGTGGTCCTGGCACGAGTACTAGCAGCAAGCGCCACGTGTCGGAAACCGAAACCAGTAGGATGTCAGGGTAAGGATAAGGATGAGGGTCATCGCTATGGCAGGGATATGGTATGAATGAGGGTGAGGGGTGAGGGGTGAGGTGGTGTCACAAGCGTCAGGAGACGAGGTGAAGGTATTTAAAAACGGGATAAGAGAGGGCAGTACCTGGGGGAGATTACTTTATTTGTGAGATTAAAAAGGTACAGGACAACAAAAAAACAAACAACAAAACTAAAACAGACAGAAAAAGAGAACACAAAACTGAACACTGAAAAACTGAACAAAACGAGTGGATAGGGGAAGGGGAAAATTTGAAAGGAATGAGTAGGAGGTGGCTTCAAAGTGATGCTGCAAAACCCGAAAAACTGCATTTCCTGTCCCATGCCAAAGAAAGAGATCACGGCCTAAACCTGATCTCCAGCCGGAACGAAGGATGGAGGGTGAGTCCATCCAGCCAGTGGTGAGTCAAGCACGGAGTTTGTTGGTCTGTCTACAGGCCAACTCACCCCACAGGATGTTAAGGAGGAAGCGAGAGTTCCTCGCGGAGTTCAGACGTGTAATAGATCGGTCACGACCCACTACAGGGAACCGTCTGATTGCTTTATTCCATCAGAACAAGCTGGAGTTGTGTTTGTTGTTAGTGAGAGTAAAATGTTTGTGTGTGAAGGAGAGAGTTTTTGTTTTGTTTAGATGCAGCTCGTGCGTGGGATTGCGTGTCTAGATCGACCTAGCCAACACGGGGTCCTCCACCGAGGTGGAAGAACTCGCGTCGGCTCGGTCGGTCGTCAGTTAGTCACTCAAGGTACACCCATTCTACCTGGGTGTACCTTGCGTGGCGTTACCTGAGCCCTGTAGCGGCTCCGCGATCGATGCGCGATCGACGGCTCCTCGAGGTCAGGCAGGGAGTCCTGTGAACCGACGCGGAAGTCCTGGGAATCGGCGGACCAATTCCCGATGCTTCCGCGCTGTCCCAGGGGTCCCCTGGCAGGGAGCTTGGCTCCAGCCGAGAGCCCAAGCCCGGCCTCGAGAACGCTCTCGACATCGATGTCGGAGTCGCTACTGTCGTCGTCGAGAATGGTGTCATCCAATCTGCGACGACGAGCTTCGGGGGCAGGAGGATCCTTCTTGTCTTTTTTTGTGTGCATGGATGGTGGTGTGGTTTGTTTGCGTTTGTGATCAGTGGTATTTGTAGTTTGGCGTGCTTGTGCAGTTTCTTTTTGTCTTCGTTGTGGCTGAGGTTGCAAAACGAGGTGTCGGTGTTGTGAGGAAGAATGAGGCTCTGGGTGAGTGTCTGTCACCTCATTTCCTGTGGTTTCTGTGTTTGTTGTGGTGTACTCAGGGATGTATAGGTTGTCGTCTTCAAAGATTTCCTCAGGGACAACAATGCTGGGGAAGCCGTTTCTCTGTAGCATGATAGGGACAATGTTTGCGAATCTTTTTGCGTTGTACTTGGCAGCAATGAGACTTACGTGTAAGATGGCTTGGATTTTTGGGTTTGTGTTCGGTGAGAGAGTGCTTGTTGGGGGTTGTGTGGGCAGAATTGTCCGAGGGGAAGTCGTGGGTCGTCTGGGTGTACTGGTCTGAGCAGGTCGTGTGGCAGCTGTTGTTGCGTAGGAAGGTACAGTGTTTGTGTCTTGGCGGAGCTCAGCTCGTTTTGCCTTGAGTATTTCCTTCCGTTTAGGGCAGGATCCACTAACTGCGACATGCGATCCCTCGCAGTTGCAGCATTTGATGGTTTCAGTGCACCTGGCGAAGAAATGGCCGTCGCCGGCGCACCGAGAGCATCTCTGGGGGTGTGTGCACTGGTGTTTTTTGTGGTGGAAGCGGTAGCAGTTTAGGCATTGGTCGATGTGAAT
>NC_091587.1:15145206-15150874 GCF_042767895.1 Penaeus vannamei | reverse complement strand
AAAGATGCAAGTTCAGACGAAACCTGCGAAAAGGAACCTGTCAAAACTAAAGACTATTCGAGTTATAAGACTTGTTGGTCTGTTGATGTCCTTGGGAATGTTGGCATTCACGAAATATGCTACAATTCTGTAGAAAGTCTTTGTGCAAAGGAAGCCACTGGTTGTCCTCGACTCCATTCCCCCGAGCATTTCCACTGGCAGATTAGCGATTTAGTTTCCCCCAATTGGTATAACCTCCCAATTCTCCATGCTAAATGTCTTGAGATTTCTTACTGTGATCCAGCACAAGATAATGTTGCTCTGCCTCGCTTGGACCCATCAACACAAAGTCCTCCCATTGATGGCTTGCTGTGTATGTTAGGCCGGGATGTTTGGACAGCAGACTTCCAGAAATTAGAACTTACAAACTCTTCGCAAAATAAGAAACTGCAATTGCGAAGGCTTTGCACTGAGCCCGTTGCGGATTTAAACATCATGGCAAGAAATCATATCTGGTACTTTCTAGATAACAGCAATGCTTGGATTCCATATGGGAACAACATAGGAAAACCTTATGCTGAAAGCTTGTCAGCGAAGATTGAAAAGCATTTTTCCCAGAAGCTGCACAAGAAAATAAAAGTGGTTGTTAATCACCAAACCTATATTTTAGACTTCCTCACAATGAGGCAGACAAATAAGGAAACGAACAAAGTCCGAGACGTTCGCCGGCGACCTGGGCATCTTGAAGAAGAGAAGAATACATCATCCTTATTCCCCCACACATGGAAATCCATGATCCTTGAACAGCAGATGGTACAAATTCTTTTATCAACATCATCTAGTGAATACCAGAAAATAGCAGCCCTTATTCAGAAACCACTTGCCACAAAAGGCTTGAAGATTCTGAGAATCAGACGAATTCAGAATCCTCAACTGTGGCGGAATTTCCAACGCGCGAAAAAATCACTGAAAGCTGATTCCAGATTCTCCTCAGTTGAGGATCTCCGAGTATTCAAGAAAACTCGGAGTTCAATTAAGGGTAGTGTATGTTCATCCAACTTTGATTGGAAAGATCATGAGGCTACTACAGAGATGAAATATGGACAGGGAGTTCATTTCTACATAGACCCATCTGTGGCATGCAATAACATTGAGGATTATAGGGTTAGCTTTCGCTATCTGTTCGTCGTGCGTGTCTTGGTGGCCTCCAAAACGATGAGTCCCATACTGCAACCTCTGTTAAAGGTTGATACCATTGTAGACAACACGTCCAATCCTTCAGTTATCGTTAAATGTGATAAGAATCAATACTATCCTGAATATCTGGTCACAGTGCATTCTGTGATTTAGAATTGTCTCTTATCACTAACAGACTGTAAAGAAATCATGAAACTGATTCTTTGGTTCTTGTAAGTGATATCTCCAGCAGTTCCCTCTGGCAACGTTTTCACTGTCAATTTTTAGAATATTGTTAATGCTGTCATCGTGTGTTGCGGTAATACCTTAGATAGTAACTGTGTGGATGGACCAGAGGTAAGTGTGGAACACCTACATATGGGCTTATTGTTGATCCAATACATTTTGTCTTACAAAGTGTAAACTTGTATGTGTCTAATTTATTAATACACGGATTAATAAATTAGACATGGCTACACAAATATCGAACACTTGATAACCATGTCGAAAGATGTTCACAACATGTAGATGTAAACTTTAACAAATAATTTTGTGCTCTCTCTCTTAATAAATAAATAAAAATAAATAAAATATAAAAACTGTCAAAGGTTGTGATAAAGTGCATTCTAATGACACTATTGGTACGAAACACATCATATTGCATACGAGAAGTTACATGTAACAATATTGCAATCATTTTCATAACAAGCGGAGAGATCCAAGAGTAAATACTTGTTTAATTGACCTGAACGGTCTTGAATAACATGTCTGCACGAGCACATTATGAAAATAAGATTTCGAAACTGTTTTTCAAATGTCTTACGGTCAAAAATTACAAAACAGCAAGGTTTCCCGCTGGCGGGGAAAGAAAGGTCTTCCCATATTAGAGCTAACATTTTCTTCTGCCATGTTTAAGAGCCTAGACCAGACATGCATTATTAACTGACTGCCTACTCTGAATTCCCACTTAATTGAATTCTTTGAACCCCTTTATTGCCCATACACAATTGCTCAAACACAATATCTTTAAACTACAAGAAAAGGTTTATCACAACCTTTGACAGTTTTTATTTTTTATTTATTTTTATTTACTTATTTATTTATTGAGAGAGAGAGCACAAAATTATTTGTTAAAGTTTGCACCTACATTTTTGTAGTACGTTATGGATGTTGTCAATGAAGATTATATGTCTATGAAAATTTCATTGTTAACATTCAGTTCCGATTGTATGTTCATATAAAGTTTCATTAGCTAATGAAAAAAAATATGTATGAGCTCCTGTCCCAAACAAGCTATATGAAAAATAAATATAAATAGATGCTATGATTTCCTAAACCTTCTGGTCACTTTATTCTACTACTAATTTTCATCTTAACACACACACGCACACGCACACACACACATACACACACACACACACTCACACAAACACACATGCACACACACATATGTGTTTATACATATACATACAAATACCCACACGCACAAACACACATACACACGCGCACGCATACACACTCACACGCACACATACACACTCACACGCACACATACACACTCACACGCACACATACACACACACGCAGACACACACACACACACACACACACACACACATATATATATATATATATATATATATATATATATATATATATATATACATATATATATATGTATATATATATTATATATATATATATACATACATATATATATATATATATATATATATATATATATATATATATATATATATGTGTGTGTGTGTGTGTGTGTGTGTGTATATATATATATATATATATATATATATATATATATATGTGTGTGTGTGTGTGTGTGTGTGTGTGTGTGTGTGTGTGTGTGTGTGTGTATATATATATATATATATATATATATATATATATATATATATATATATATATGAAAAAATATATAGATACATATGGAAGAAAAACCCACAATGCACAAACTAGATTTATTGAGAAAAGTGAGACAACAGTTTCGGAATCGTCCTCGATTCCATCTTCGGGTCTGAAGAGGCAAGGATAAGGATAAGGATAAATCCGATATGCGAAGCTGGGCCTCGCCCGGGCTATGGGGGAGCCCGGCCTGTCCCGACAGAAGTCGACTCGATCAACGTGTGTCAGCGAGTGCTGACGCGACAGAGCTTAGGCCCGTACTTTTAAAACCTTTCGCCAGGGCTGGCGAAAGGTTTCGCCGGGCGATCCGGAATTTCGTACTATTAAAATCATGCCTGGCGAACGTTCACCAAGGCTGGCGAAAGATCATATTGGAACAGCCTGGCGAAGCAAAGGCGCGAGAGCTGTTTGAATACCATTTTCTTGCTTTCAAGTTATAAATTAGTAACATATTTGTGTATGATATGATGTGTGGGAATCACATTGAAATTCTAAAATATCTTAAAATCATAATTTATTATGAAATAACGTATATACGTATTTTTTTTCAAGACCTTCGATGTTCCAGTCGAGAGCTCAAGACATCAGCTGTTTTCCTACCCCCCTACCCCTACCCCCCACCCCCGAGATGACTTATTTAGATTTAGGTTGTTGCTATTTTGGTTGTAGGGATAATGTTCTTTTCACAAATGTTACCAAAAGTGTTTTGTTGATGGCATGTTTACTTTTGGCTATAGAAACATAGCTGTAGTGCTCCACCGCCCTATAATGAGGCGTGTCTAATGATACCCTTGTAGGCCTACAGTTCAATATCTTATATCAGTTAGGAATAGTAAAATAGTAATTTTTAAACTCTTTTGTTAAAGTATAAAGTTCTTTTTTGTATAAAAGTATAAAGTTGATATAGTATAGTATAAAATACTATTAAAACCTTTCGCCAATGCTGGCGTTCGCCTGGCGAAGCTTCGCCAGGCGAACATCTGAGTGAGGGAGGCCTTACTTTTAAACCCAAGGCAGGTGTTCGCCAGGCCTGGCGAACGAAAGGGATCGCCAGGCGCTAACATCTTGGATTCCTGCTAAATCTAGCGCTTCGGCGAATGAAAAAAAAACGCGAGAAAAAGCAAAAGGTTTTAAAAGTACGGGCCATAAAGTTAACCTTGTTATAGTATAAAGTGTAGTATAGCATAAAGTATAAAGTTAATTTTGTTATAGTATAAAGATATTTTCAACTTCTTTGTTATAGCATAAAGTTAAATTTTAACTCCTTTGTTATAGTATAAAGTGAGACTATTGCGGAAACAACATTTTCGTCTTCTCTCGAGGTTAATAATTAAGTTTAGGTTATGTTATGTGCACTGCAGATGTAAACAAATTTGCGCTAGATTTAGCGGGAATGCAAGATGTTAGCGCCTGGCGATCCCTTCGCCCGCCCTGGCGAACGTTGGGTTTAAAAGTAAGGCCTCCCTCACTCAGAGGTTCGCCTGGCGTAGCTTCGCCAGGCGAACGCCAGCACTGGCGAAGGTTTTAAAAGTACGGGCCTAAGTCTTTACCCATCGTGGTGCCCAGCCACAGCAGTAACCTCCGGGCGACAATTGCAACTTTTCGCGCCTGGGCGGGGCGCGAAACGCCGACCCCTTGGATGAGAGGCTGACACGTTACCACTGTACTCGCCTGGAGGCTAGGGAGAGTAAGGGGCATAAGAGGGAAAGGAGGAGAAGCACTCGGGAACCACGGGGCAAGTGAGGACAGGAGACGTCGCGTTATCCAGGGCGCGGCGTACCTTCTAGCAATGAGTCTCCTCACCTGCCTGTCCTCAGCCTGACTTACACTGAGGAGATCTACTCCCTCCGTCGGCCCCTGCAGTCTCTCAACTGCTGACTCTCCTTTCGCCAGGTGAATACTCTCCGTAGTAACCTGGTTCACACCTGCCCTCCCTCTACCTCGAAGGTGGGCACCTATGTTGTCCCGTGTGCCTCCTGTGATAAGCAGTACTTTGGTGAAACAGGCGCCAGTCTTACTAAGCGTCTGTCTCAGCATAAGTACGCTGTATCCAGGGGACATAGCAACAACGCCCTCTTCTGCCATCAGTGGGACACTGGCCATCAGATGGACTGGAAAGCAGCACGCATTCTCTTCCCTTCTGCTGATGTCCATGCCCGCAGACTGGTGGAATCTTCTCTGATTAAGCTGCTGCCCAATTTCAACTTGAACAGCGGTTTCTCTCCTGCCGACAGCCTCCTCGCTTCCCACATCCTTCGTCTCCTCAAGTATGCCGTTCTCCTGTCCTCACCTGCCCCGTGGTTCCCGAGTGCTTCTCCTCCTTTCCCTCATACCGCTTACTTTCCCTTGCCTCCTCAGAACCGAAGATGGAATCGAGGACGATTCCGAAACTGTTGTCTCACTTTTCTCAATAAATCTAGTTTGTGCATTGTGGGTTTTTCTTCCATATTATCAAGGTACTGTGTTTTTCATTGCATACATACATATATGCATATATATACATATATATATATATACATATATACGCATATATATATATACATATGTATATATATATATATATATATATATATATATATATATATACATA
>NC_091587.1:15117306-15122306 GCF_042767895.1 Penaeus vannamei | reverse complement strand
GTACTGGTGCCGGGCCCCGGCTGTGACCACGACGGGCACATGGGCGAGGGCGGATTGGCGCGGGAGGGTAGGCGGCGGGGGCGGCGGCAGCGGGTCCGGAGTGTGCTCGTCGCAAAGTCCGCCCATGGCAGCGTGCAGGTGGCAGTAGTGCCAGCGTTGTTGTTGCAGCGTTTGATTGGAGGGAGTAGTGGGCGTGGGTAGATCGGAGAGAGGCAGAATAAGGTGAGCCTGGTGTTGAGCTAGTCCTTGAAGGATGACCGTCTCTGAAATGGTGCGGCCGCCCTTGACGAAGACCCATGTCCAGTGTGCCATGGGCGTGAGGTGCAAGGCGAAGAGGGAGCCGAGGCGAGCGAGTTGGAGGGCTGCTTGGCGGAGTCCCATGGCGCCAGACACGGCTACCGTGAGGACGAGGATGCGTCCGGGTGCCACGCGATCCAAGTGCCACTGCAGGTCAGCATAGTGCGCCCAGTAGTGACCGAGCGGGAACACCTGTGGAAATTCGCTTTGTTAGCGTATGCTCGATTTGCTTCTTGCGCGAACGCCTTGCTCCTTAGTAACGACTATTGTCCCTGACTGCGAAGATGGATTTGCATTATGGAGCAGCACAAGTTATTGAGTGTCCGTTTCCGTTATGTCATTGAGTTTGTGCATTGGGAAAGGCTGGCTTGGAGAGCTAAGCAGACGCAGTTGACGAGTATAGCAGTGATTGGTTTGCGAGAGAAAAGCAAAGTGGGCTTACCTTGTGAAAGACGACAGCAGCATTCCTTTGGTTGAGGACAGTTAGAGTGAGTCCCTCCCCCTCCCTAGGGGCGTGTGGATGAGCGTCCTCGGGGGGCAGGAGCAGCTTGTATCTGACAATGGGGTTGTAGCAGGCCTGTTGTTGAGTGTTGTTGCAGTCGTCAACCTCCAATCCCCAGCCGCTGGAGCTTGACCATACCAATGTACTTGTGCTATCATGAAAACAAAATATAAATACAGTGTATCTGCAGCAGATACGTTAAGTAATTGTAAGGACGTGTTTGGTATGTGATACTAAATACTTAGAAGACACTGTACCTTTTCGTCTGATCTTGTCCGTTTACATATGAAGGAATTATTGTTTGCACAACTTGCAGTAGTATTAATATTTTCAGTAATTTTACAGTTCCACTTTTAATTTCTGAAAAAAGTTGAAGAGTGCTGGTAGTATGTTCTGCAAGGATATCACCCATGCGTTCGATCACTTTCACTTCACATGTAGATATTTTAGAGCGCATTATTCTGCCTTGTTTTCTCCCCAGAAACTGGATGGGGGCTGTGGCCGCCGTTGCCACGTCCCAGGGAATAAAATCCTTTTTTTCCTTGTACCTTAATAGCTGTAGGATACTTTCCTGGTTCGTAAACGTCCATAGGATTGCTTCTTTGCTTCGCCATGTATCATTACATTCGCGGTCTTGCTCTTAAATTCACTATCACTCGCCAATCTCTTTCTCGCTCTCTCTCATTCCCTTTCCCATTCTCTCTCTCTCTCTCCCACTCTTTCTTCCCCCCCCCCCTCTCTCTCTCATTCCCTCTCTCGCTCGCTCTCTTTCATTCCCTCTCTCGCTCGCTCTCTCATTCCCTCTCTCGTTCGCTCTCTATCATTCCCTCTCTCGTTCGCTCTCATTCCCTCTCTCGCTCGCTCTCTCTCATTCCTTCTCTCGCTCGCTCTCTCTCATTCCCTCTCTCGCTCGTTCTCTCTCATTCCCTCTCTCGCTCACTCTCTCTCATTCCTTCTCTCGTTCGCTCTCTCTCATTCCCTCTCTCGTTCGCTCTCTCTCATTCCCTCTCTCGTTCGCTCTCTCTCATTCCCTCTCTCGTTCGCTCTCTCGTTCGCTCTCTCTCATTCCCTCTCTCGCTCACTCTCTCATTCCTTCTCTCGTTCGCTCTCTCTCATTCCCTCTCTCGTTCGCTCTCTCTCATTCCCTCTCTCGTTCGCTCTCTCTCATTCCCTCTCTCGTTCGCTCTCTCTCATTCCCTCTCTCGCTCGCTCTCTCTCATTCCCTCTCTCGCTCGCTCTCTCTCATTCCCTCTCTCGTTCGCTCTCTCTCATTCCCTCTCTCGTTCGCTCTCTCTCATTCCCTCTCTCTCATTCCTTCTCTCGTTCGCTCTCTCTCATTCCCTCTCTCGCTTGCTCTCTCTCATTCCCTCTCTCGCTCACTCTCTCATTCCCTCTCTCGTTCGCTCTCTCTCATTCCCTCTCTCGTTCGCTCGCTCTCTCGCTCTCTCTCATTCCCTCTCTCGCTCGCTCTCTCTCATTCCCTCTCTCGCTTGCTCTCTCATTCCCTTTCTCGTTCGCTCTCTCTCATTCCCTCTCTCGCTCGCTCTCTCTCTCATTCCTTCTCTCGCTCACTCTCTTTCATTCCCTCTCTCGCTCGCTCTCTCTCATTCCCTCTCTCGCTCGCTCTCTCTCATTCCCTCTCTCGCTCGCTCTCTCCCATTCCCTCTCTCGCTCGCTCTCTCTCTCATTCCTTCTCTCGCTCACTCTCTTTCATTCCCCTTCTCGCTCGCTCTCTCTCATTCCCTCTCTCGCTCGCTCTCTTTCATTCCCTCTCTCGCTAGCTCTCTCTCTCATTCCCTCTCTCGCTAGCTCTCTCTCATTCCCTCTCTCGCTAGCTCTCTTTCATTCCCTCTCTCGCTAGCTCTCTCTCATTCCCTCTCTCGCTAGCTCTCTCTCATTCCTTCTCTCGCTCATTCTCTTTCATTCCCCTTCTCGCTCGCTCTTTCTCATTCCCTCTCTCGCTCGCTCTCTTTCATTCCCTCTCTCGCTAGCTCTCTCTCATTCCCTCTCTCGCTAGCTCTCTCTCATTCCCTCTCTCGCTCGCTCTCTTTCATTCCCTCTCTCGTTCGCTCTCTCGCTCGCCCTCTCTCATTCCCTCTCTCGCTCGCTCTCTCATTCCCTCTCTCGCTCGCTCTCTCTCTCATTCCTTCTCTCGCTCACTCTCTTTCATTCCCCTTCTCGCTCGCTCTCTTTCATTCCCTCTCTCGCTCGCTCTCTCTCATTCCTTCTCTCGCTCACTCTTTCATTCCCCTTCTCGCTCGCTCTCTCTCATTCCCTCTCTCGCTCGCTCTCTTTCATTCCCTCTCTCGCTAGCTCTCTCTCATTCCCTCTCTCGCTCGCTCTCTCTCATTCCCTCTCTTGCTCGCTCTCTCTCATTCCCTCTCTCGCTCGCTCTCTCTCATTCCCTCTCTCGTTCGCTCTCTCTCATTCCCTCTCTCGCTAGCTCTCTCTCATTCCCTCTCTCGCTCGCTCTCTCTCATTCCCTCTCTCGTTCGCTCTCTCTCATTCCCTCTCTCGCTTGCTCTCTCTCATTCCCTTTCTCGTTCGCTCTCTCTCATTCCCAATCTCGCTCACTCTCTCTCATTCCCTCTCTCGCTCTCTCTCTCTCTCTCATTCCCTCTCTCGCTTGCTCTCTCTCATTCCCTCTCTCGTTCGCTCTCTCTCATTCCCTCTCTCGCTCGCTCTCTCGCTCGCTCGCTCTCTTTCCCTCTCTCGCTCGCTCTCTCTCATTCCCTCTCTCGTTCGCTCTCTCTCATTCCCAGTCTCGCTCACTCTCTCTCATTCCCTCTCTCGCTCTCTCTCTCTCTCATTCCCAATCTCGCTCACTCTCTCTCATTCCCTCTCTCGCTCGCTCTCTCTCATTCCCTCTCTCATTCCCTCTCTCGCTCGCTCTCTCTCATTCCCTCTCTCGTTCGCTCTCTATCATTCCCTTTCTCGCTCGCTCTCTCTCATTCCCTCTCTCGCTCGCTCTCTCTCATTCCCTCTCTCGCTCTCTCTCTCTCATTCCCTCTCTCGCTCGCTCTCTCTCATTCCCTCTCTCGCTCGCTCTCTCTCAATCCCTCTCTCACTCGCTCTCTCTCTCATTCCTTCTCTCGCTCACTCTCTTTCATTCCCCTTCTCGCTCGCTCTCTCTCATTCCCTCTCTCGCTCGCTCTCTTTCATTCCCTCTCTCGCTCTCTCTCTTTCTCATTCCCAATCTCGCTCACTCTCTCATTCCCTCTCTCGCTCGCTCGCTCTCTCATTCCCTCTCGCTTGCTCTCTCTCATTCCCTCTCTCGCTCGCTCTCTCTCATTCCCTCTCTCGTTCGCTCTCTCTCATTCCCTCTCTCGTTCACTCTCTCTCATTCCCTCTCTCGCTCGCTCTCTCTCATTCCCTCTCGCTCGCTCTCTCTCATTCCCTCTCTCGCTCGCTCTCTCTCGTTCGCTCTCTCTCGCTCTCTCTCTCTCATTCCCTCTCGCTCGTTCTCTCTCATTCCCTCTCTTGCTCACTCTCATTCCCTCTCTCGTTCGCTCTCTCTCTCATTCCCCCTCCAGCTCGCTCGCTCTCATTCCCTCTCGCTCGCTCTCTCTCATTCCCTCTCTCGTTCGCTCTCTATCATTCCCTCTCTCGTTCGCTCTCTATCATTCCCTCTCTCGTTTGCTCTCTCTCATTCCCTCTCTCGCTCGCTCTCTCTCATTCCCTCTATCGTTCACTTATTCTCATTCCCCCCCCCAAAAAAAAAAAATCATAAGATTTGCTGCATTCTGTGGTATTTTTATTGAAATCGTTACTTATTAATTGTAAGTATGTTTTAGCAGAAGGCAAGAAAGCAACAGATTTACCTTTTTTCGACTACCGTATAAAGAACGATGATATTAATCTTTCAAAAGTAAAATATGTTGAATTGATCATAAGTATTTCTGGTGGTTGTAACTGCTTGGCTCTGAAATACTGTATTTTTGAATGGTTCATCGCCGTTCCGTTGAACAAAAAAGCTTCCTCTGGTTTAAGAAAGGAATATTTAGAGAAAGGAACACCAATGAAGAACACTGTGATCTGGTGCTTTTGGGAATGGGAGTCTTGTCTTGTTGGCGTAAAGTAATTAAGTCCATGTGTGTTATCAAGGTAGCCTTGAGTTTGCGAAGCAGGATGATACGCTGCCCAAAAAACACCGTCATGATGGCTCTGTTCAGATGTATAAGGAAGTCCTGCACAGGAACCA
>NC_091587.1:15092306-15094806 GCF_042767895.1 Penaeus vannamei | reverse complement strand
GAAGGTTCAGGCTGCAAGAGACTCCATTCCAGTGAGCATTTCCACTGGCAAGTGATGAAGCAGAATGAGAATTGGTACAATTTGCCAGAACAGCAGGTGATTACTTTAGAACATTCCTTTTGCAATCCCGCAGAAGACGGCGTCGATTTACCTCGGATAGATCCTACTCATTTGAAGGCGTCAGCTAGAGGTCTTCTTATATTAATGGGACGTGATACCTGGTCAGCCGATTTCAAAACAATGATGCTGACTAACTCGTCTAAAAGTCAAATACTGAAAATACGCAGGTTATGTACACAGTACATAGATGGACAAGAGATTAAGCCATCCAATTTCCTTTGGTACTTCTTGGATATAAAGAAAAACTGGGTTCAATATGGACTTTCTGATACAACAGGGGAGGCTAAATTAATAGTAAATGCAACATCTAAAGACATTGAAAAACATTACCGTCAAAATCCAGCATCCACTTATTCCTTCAAGAGTACAGCTTTCCATTATGTCTTAGATTTCACGAGCATGACTCAGACAAATCAGAAAACAAATGTAGTAAGGCAGGTGAGACGACGTCCTGAGCCTCACCTAAAAGACCAGAAGCAAGACTCTGAAGATGAGAAGAAGCCCAAAGACCTTCCTTCGTCATGGGAGATAATGCAACCTGAAGAAAGGGTCCGTACAGTAACTTTGGCCCCATCCTCAAGTGAATACCAGACAGTCACTGCTCTTTTGAATGGCCATATTTCTACTTCTGATGTCATCAAGATTGATAGGGTACAGAATCCATACTTGTGGCGTGCATTTGGAAACAAGATTACTGAAATGTCATCCGTGCTAGGTGACAAAACGAAAGTAGATGTCCGGCAGTTATTCCACGGTACAAACCATAATGTGGTTTCTAGTATCTGCGCAGAAAACTTTGACTGGCGTCTTCATGGTTCAAGCACTGGACAACTTTATGGTCGTGGGACCTATTTCTCAACTGATGCTGCATACTCTTATAATTATTGTGGACCCGATGGTGCAGGAATGAAAAACCTTTTTATTGCACAGGTTGCAGTGGGAGCTTTTACCGTTGGCAACTCATCGATGGTGCGACCTCCTCCCAATCCTGCAACTGGCATGCTTTTTGACTCAACTGTGGATCGGGAAAGCAATCCAAGCATCATTGTCAAATATGATAAACAGGAATATTACCCTGAGTACATATTAACTTTGACATAATATTGACCGTTGTATGATAGTTGCCACTTAAATGGCCTTGTTCAACCTGCATCTGTGTTTGTTTGCTGATTTTCAAAGTACACCACTACACTTTTCCAGACTAGGGCGATTAGCGTCGTTGGGGGAGGGGTAAAACTGGGGATTAAGAGGACACGTACCCTGTCCTCTGAAGATCCTCACAATATCTTATTAAATGACAAATATGTTTACCATTAATTATGCAACAATGTCTTCAAATTAATTACCATTGAAGTTAAGCTTTGATTCTTGTTTGTGGTAAAGGGACCAGTGGTCTGATTTTATTTTTGCTAAACAATGTCTAAAAAAAATATGTGGTACAAGTAATTTTTTACAGAGACTGCATGAAAAAATTGCATGACTATATTTTCCTTTCTTTTACCATCATGTAACTGTAGAGGCTTGATGTATGGGGATATATACTATAAATTTAAGAACCACTTTTTATCACCCCTGTTTTATCATAATACATTCTTGAGATTGATAACCCTACAAACCTTACACGGTTGATGGTGTCATTTCAAAATAAATATGTAATGTTCATTGGAATATGATGGCTGGTAGTATGGAATGTCATTATTTATCAATATCTGATTTTAACTGATATTATGCCTTTATTTGGTTTATATTTACTTGTAAATAATGGAAGTAGATAATCACAGATCTTTATGTTGTTTTGCCTGACCAGAACATAGTCCTATTTTTTCAAGGCCATTGCTCTTTAAGTTATAGCCACTCATGCCCGTGAATCGAAATAAGACAATGGTCAGTGTTGCAAGTAAGAGCACATGGAGGCAGCAAATGATTATAGCTTTCAATACGCCCGGGTTATTATTTGGTAAATTGAATCTTTAACAAGAATGATTTGCCTCCGACTGTGTTTTGACATGTATCATTATATCATATGCAGTATTTTAATAAACGCTCAAAATATTTCTTGTTCTTTAACATCCCATTTACTTCAAGCAGTGTGTAGTATGTGTTAAATGAATTGTGACTCGTACCGCTGCCTGTATTGTACCGATAGGCATACAGCAGTATAGATATAACAGGTATCAGAATCTTAAATATTAAGATTTCAAATATATACTCTCGACCTGTTTCAAACTTTTTCTTGAGAGTGAGACAAAGAAGACAAACAGAGAGAGAGAGATCTTGATACTTACCCTTTTCAAATATATACTCTCGACCTGTTTCGAGGTTGGGAGGGAGAGAGAGAGAGAGAGAGAGAGAGAGAGAGAGAGAGAGAGAGAGAGAGAGA
>NC_091587.1:15088592-15091806 GCF_042767895.1 Penaeus vannamei | reverse complement strand
ATGACCGATCACAATGCTTATCTGATTATTTTGTTATTCAGAGTGCTGATGATACTCAGTTGCTTCTTACTGGAGACGATAACATTTCAGAATTGATTGCCGAAGCAGAAAATGTATTATCAATTGTAAAGTTATACAATTGGGCTATTATTAAATGAAAATAAAACCCAATGTATTTTTATTGGTTCTCGACATTGCTTATCTGTTATCAAAAGATATTTCTATAAATTTTAATGGTAACCAAATTATACCCAAGACAGTGGTGAAAAATCTTGGAGTATATATTGACAATTATATGATTTTTAACTCGCATATTGATGAAATATATAAAAAAAAGTAACTGGTACTCTAATGTATCTTAATTACTTAATAGAATACGGGGCAGTTTTGATACCCCAACACGGGTAATGGTTGTGCAATCACTAGCTCTAAGTATGATTAACTATTGTTCCATAATTTGGGGAGCCACAACAAAGGAACAAATGGAAAGAGTCCAGAAACTTCCAAACTTTGCAGCAAAGGTCGCGATCGGAGGCTTACGTAGATACGATCATGTATCCCCCGCCTTAAACGATTAGAATGGTTAAAGGTACAATATAAATATCGATACGACATATGTATCTTTATCTTTAAAATCTTGTATCATCATCAGTAACCGAACAGTAACAGTAACGAGACAATGCGACAATCTCTATATACCAAAAATGAATACAAATGCTAGCACAAAAATTATAACGGTGAGGGGACCACAGGTCTGGAATCAGATTCCAACTGAGATGAGAAATACAGCCTCTCTTTCTAAATTCAAAGACAGATTAAAGAAATTTATGCTATGTGATTTTAATGTTTAATCAGTCTATTATGCTAGGAAATCATAAGTAATATATTAATGTTTTATGAGTGATATCTACTTAAATATATCGGTTATACCAAAGAGCATGTAAATAATCAGCCCAAAATCGTATTTATCTACATTTATGACCAATGTATGCAATATATATTTTATATTAGTTATAACAATTTTAGTAATTCTATTGAAAGTATTGTATTTTGATACATTTGTTATTTTTATGTATATCTCTGTATTTTTAATTATTCTGTGTGTTTGAATACCCAATGTAAATTGGAAAATAAAGTTTTTTTTATTATTATTATTTCTCTCTTCCTTTCATTCTCTTCTTTTCTGTCTCTCACTCCCCCCCCCTCTCTCTCTCTTTCTCTTCTCTGCTTTCTCTCTCTCTCTTCTCTGTCTTCTCTCACTCCCTTTCTCCCTCTCTCTTTCTCTCTCTTCATTCCTCTCCCTTTCATTCCTCTTTCTTCTCCTTTCTGTCTTTTCTCTTCTCCTCTCTGTCTTCTCTCTTCTCCTTTCTGTCCTCTCTCTCTCTCTTTTCTCACTCCTCTTTTTTTCTCACTCTTTTTCTCACTCTTTCTCTCTCTTCTCACACTTTCTGTCTCTTCTCACTATCTCTGTCTCTTCTCTCTCTCTCTCTCTCTCTCTCTCTCTCTCTCTCTCTCTCTCTCTCTCTCTCTCTCTCTCTCTCCTCTCCCTCCCTTCCTCCTGTCCTTTCTCCCACTCTCTCTCCCTCACTCCCTTTCCCCCTTTCCTCTACTTTCTTTTTATTTTCCCTCTCCTTTCCTCCCCCTTTTCCCAGATCCCTTTTCTCTTACTTATTTAACAATAACATTTCTCTTCTCCCAACAGTGGAAGATACTATCACAACTTTCGAGGAAGACATGGACGACCCCTTCGAGCAGCTCATGGCAAGAAGAGAGCCGAGGAAAATGAGCGTTAAGGCAAGTATAAAAATGAATATGAAAAAGATGCTATATATTTCCACATTTTCTAGTCTCCCCTACCCCACCCACTCATTCCTTTGATTTATTTACACTAGCTTCTTTCGTGCTTAATCCCTTTAGGATGATGGACCTTCAACTTCTTTTGTAAGGAGAGGTTCCGACGAGGGTAGTAGCCCGAGACATAGTAGCCCCAGACGCAGTAGCCCGAGACATAGTAGCCCCAGACGCAGTAGCCCGAGCCATAGTAGCCCCAGACGCAGTAGCCCGAGACGTGGAAACCCCTTGAACCGCAGCGCAAGCTACCTGCCACCTCGAGCGTCATTCGCCTCGACTTGGCGGGAAAGTGAAAATGCTTGGCAGGTCGGTGGTGGCCATTTCTTTGAAAGGCCTCGAGGAAGAGGGAGGAGCTTGAGTTATGGGAGAGGTGCTCGACGACAGCCGCAGGAGCCGAGCCCGTTTCCTCCTCGAGGATCCGGAGGGGGTCAGAGGCGGAGCGTCAGCCCCTACTTGTTGGTAGATTGCCTTATTGAATACCCCAATTTTCGTAGCAGCCTTCTTAATCTTATGGAGGAGAAGGAACTGCCCCCTAAAAATGTAAGGGAAACTACTCTAACTTACTCACAAGTTTTTTCCCTTGAAGGAGAAGAGGTAGTGCTCCGACCCAGGGTTGGTGTCTGCGCCACACATTCAGGGCCAAATGGATGCGAAAACCGGCCAACATGCAATGACCTTCATATTTGCCCTAAATATTTATTAAGCTGGTGCAAGGACAATAACTGTATTCTAGGGCACAGGTGGCAAACAGATCACAACAGGCGCATTCTCCAACAGTTTTACATTGATCGCTTGCCTTTTAGGAATCTTCGTACTTTAATCCAAAGACTGACTAAAGCTAAAGGACCAGTTGGCCAACTAAGCATCTGTCAAGAATATAACAGAGGAGGGTGCAACAAGAATAGTTGTGTCGCTCTTCATGTTTGTCACAGTTTCATCACAGGTTTGGCTCGTTGTTCTGTGACTGGCTGCCAGCTGAACCACAATCTTCAGACGCCAGAGTGCTCCCATCTGCTTACAGCTCATGGATTCTCCATAAATGAAGCCCCACGTGACATAACTGGAGCTCTCCTCGCTGCATATCCATTTTTGTCACAGGGAAATAAATCAGTTGGTGTAAGGAAGTCAGATTCTGATGCAACGAATGGGAACATCACTAACAATGGTCAAAAGGCCACATATGTAACAAATGGCAGCACTATTACCAGAACTCAAGACACTATTTCTTCCAACAAAATGGATAAGGCTAAACCGAAAAACGGTAAAAGCAGTAAAGACGATATTAGCAACCGTGATCATGGCAGTGGTACATCAAATGTCCAAAGCTCAAGGGCTGTGAAACCCAAAACAACAAATCAGGTGC
>NC_091587.1:15071092-15081092 GCF_042767895.1 Penaeus vannamei | reverse complement strand
ATTTCATTTACTCCAAATATCACTTCAGCCAGTACATCTGAAATATCCATGTATACTATATACAAAACAGTTTTCAGATTTTTTTTTTTTTTTTTTTTTTTTTTTTTTTTTTTTTTTTACAAAAGTTAAGGTCTAAAGCAGAATCAGCAAATGCGCAATTTTTTGCTACATTTTGACATACTGTTTTGACCGGAAAAATGGGGACAAATGGGAAATTTCGAGTTTGAATTTTTATCTTTTTCCATTGTGATTGTGTCAAATATGCATATTAAAAAAAATCAGATAGAAATGCAGAAATTTCAAATTAGCGTCAAATAATCGTGAAAACAATTTCTAGGGGAGTGTTGGATAAATCAGAAGAGTCTTAAAAGGTTCTAGAAGCTTAAAATTAACCAAAGAGTTTAAATGAGAATAACGACAACCTGACTTGATTAGACTTCGGCCGCTCTTCGAGGAAAATGGTGATTCCATCTCGACGGTGAGCAGTGCATCTTTTGTAATGTAGCGGCTCCTGATTGGCCGTCAATGCAGGACCGCACCCGACACGCGATAGGCCGACTCCCACCGTCGGCCAATCGCGTGTCGTGAGCTGACATCGGCGGTCAGGTTTTTAAGCCGCCGGACCTGAGGCGGAATCATCATTCTCCACTCAGCTGTTGACCTGACTATACTTTTACTCGGTTCCTCAAAGTAAAGAGATAAAAATCCAGTCTGGTTTCTTAACCTCTACACTGGTGACCCTCGGAGTGAACCAAGTTTTTACAAAAGATGTTAGCGACACAGGATGCTACCAGTCTGCTCTCTGGTCAGCCTGCCGGAATGTTTTTTTTTTTTCAAGTGGAGCAGGAATTCCTCCTCAGGAATATAACCACCCAGACCACTAAATTCCGCCTGCTGGTCACTAACCTCCCGCCAGAACTCCTTCTGACCGTCGGCGACCTGCATAATCATTGGTACGCCACTTATGACGAGCTTAAGGAGGCCATTCTTAGGCGAGCAGCACCTAACCCTCTGACCGCGTTAAGCTCCTTCCTATCGTCTGACGCCGCGGACAACCGTACCCCCACAGAAATCCTTCACCACATCCAGTGCCTTCTCACCCGCACCGGCACTACGCTCCCACCTGACGTCATGCGCTCCCTCTTCCTCAAGCGGCTGCCCACTGATATCCAGCAAATCCTGGTGGTGTCAGATGCCCCATTGGAGCAACTTGCCCTGCAAGCCGATGCGATGCTCGTAACTAGGGCACCCACATCATCAATAGCAACAATGTCTGCCGCAACCACCACCTCCGCCGTGATGTTGGGAGCCCTTGCAGCACATGTCGCCACACTATCCAAGGCTGTGCAGAAGATATCGACACAGGAACATTCTCACTCCAGGCCTCGCTTTCGCACCCCTTTGCCACCATGCTTTGAACGGGACATCAGCGCTTTGCAGTGCCCAACCGCCAGCCTCGCTTCCGCGTTCGCGGAAACTGGGCGCGCCTGTCTTTCGCGGACCTCGGAGGCGTTTATTGTATGTCCGAGATGCTTCCTCCTCCCTACGTTTCCTCGTCGACACAGGGGCCGAGGTCAGCCTCCTTCCAGCCTCCCACAGGGATAAACGCTTCCCCTCCTCCCGCACTCTGGAAGCTGCCAACACATCGCCCATCAACACCTACAGCGAGAACCCTCTCGCTGGAAGGTGAGCCCGCCCAATGATTCCAGTGGATCTTCCTCGTCGCCGAAGTCTCACAACCCATCATCGGCGCCGACTTCTTGGCGCACTACGGTCTGATGGTTGATCTTCAAGGTATGGCCCTAATCCACCAATCCGGGGTCCGCACGCACGCTGCTCCAGCTCTGGTAAGTACCCCCCTAATGTATACAGTGCTTCCCAGGACCTACGCCTTCAAGAACATCTTGCGGAAGTTCCCGGCCTTGACCAAGCCGATCAACCAAGCCGATCAACCAAGCCACCCAACCACGGCACGAAGTCCGGCACCATATCGTGACCCACGGTCCCCCTGCCCACTCTCGCTGCCGTCCACTCGCCCCCGACAGATATCGCAGTGCTAGGGCGGAGTTCGACCATATGATGCAGTTGGGGATTATACGCCCTTCCAGCAGTCAATGGGCGGCCCCTCTGCATCTAGTGAAGAAGAAGGATGGTGACTGGCGCCCGTGCGGGGATTAACGTCACCTGAATACGATCACCGCTCCCGACAGATACCCTCTGCCGCATCTGCACTCCTTCTCCCACGAGCTGTCTGGCTGTACGGTCTTTTCCAGGACCGACCTCGTGCGGGCCTTCCACAAATCCCGATCGCTGAGGAGGACATCCCCAAGACGGCCGTCATTACACCTTTCGGCCTCTTCGAATTCCTCAGGATGCCCTTCGGTCTCCAGAACGCCGCTCAGACCTTCCAATGCTTCATAAACGACGTGACTCGCGGCCTTGAGGGCGTCTTCGCTTACATCGACGAAATCCTCGTCGCCAGCACCTCAGAAGCAGACCACGCCCGTCATCTCCGCGCCCTCTTCAGCAGACTGCAAGAAGCGGGCGTCATCATCAACCTGGGAAAATGCCAGTTCGGTGTCGCTTCCCTCTCCTTCCTCGGCCACACTGTCACCCCCCAAGGCATCACCCCAGCGCAAGAGAAGGTCACCGCTATAAGGAAGTTCCCCAGGACAGCGACCGACAAACAGCTGTGGAAATTCCTGGGCATGTTTAACCTACAGAAGGTTCGTCCCCGGGTGTGCCCAGCTCCTCAAGCCCCTTCACGCCCTGATCACACCTAACAGGGCCAGCAGAAACACCAAAGTCGAGTGGACGTCCCTGACAAACGAAGCCTTCTAAGCCTGTAAAGAAGCCCTGGCCTCTGCCACCCTGCTTAACCACCCTCTGCCGGAAGCTCCTCTCAGCATAGCGGTCGACGCCTCTGACACTGCCATCGGTGCTGTCCTCCAGCAACGTCAGGGTAAGCAATGGCAACCCCTTGCCTTCTTTTCGCAGACCCTTTCGCCACGCCAGTCACGGTACAGTGCCTTTGGAAGAGAACTCCTGGCAGCATACTCCGTGGTGAAGCATGTCCAACCGTTTGTGGATGCAAAGGAATTCCACATCCTGACGGACCATAAACCCCTCACCTTCGCCTTACACTCGAGGATCCGCCGCCAATCCCCTCGCGAGGAGCGCCACCTGGACTACATCTCGCAGTTCACGACGGACATCCGGCACATTCGGGGCGTGGACAACGAGGCCGCCGATGCTCTATGGAGGGTTACCATATCCGCAGCGACCCTCACCGACGACGAAGTGGATTATCATCTGGTCAGCAGAGAGCAACGGCAGGACGCGTCCATGACTCCTCTCATCGAGGGCCAGTCTTCCCATAACCTTGAGAGAGTTAGGATCCCGAACTCCCGGGATGACCTTCTCTGCGACGTCTCCCTCGGCTACCCCCGCCTTCTCTCCGTCGGCGATTCTTCGATGCCTACCACCAGCATCGTGGCAAAGGCCACACCCATCCGCGAAATCACCGCAGCGACAGTCGCCAAGACCTTCATTAACATCTGGGTCTCCCGCTTCGGCACCCCGGACACCGTCACGACTGACCGCGGCGCCCAGTTCGAATCCGAACTTTGGCGCCACCTCATGATCCTGCTCAGGTCCAAGCGGGTCAGGATGACCGCCTACCATCCCTGCGCCAACGGCATGGTCGAGCGACTCCACCACCACATGAAGCAGGCCCTAACATCCTCCTCCTCCAACAGGAGGTGGGTCGACCAGCTTCCCCTTGTCTTCCTCAACATCCGGACGTCATTTAAAGAGGACCTGCAGTGCACCACCGCAGAAATGGTCTACGGAACCACGCTCGCCCTTCCCGCGGATTTCCTCGTCAAGGCCAGCACCATCGAGCCGGGAACTTTCGTTAGGCAGCTCTGCGACCGAATGTCACGGGTACGCAGCCGACCAACGAGACCCTCTAGGCAACAGGACTTCTACATACCCCCAGGACTCCAAGACTGCTCGCACGTTTTCATAAGAAAACACCCGAAACCCCCTCTCTGCCCTCCCGACGAAGGGCCCTTCCCGGTCATCAGAAGAGGGGAGAAGACGATTACCATCCGCCGCCCTAAGGGACAAGACACCGTGACCATCGACCGAGTCAAGCCCGCGCACCTGCAGCAGCCCTTCAGGATCGCCATAGTCCGTTTCGCGACCGCTACACTAGAGGGGGAGTGCTGTAGCGGCTCCTGATTGGCCGTCAACGCAGGACCGCACCCGACACGCGATTGGCCGACTCCCGCCGTGGAACCGCCCACATCGGCCGAGCTGACATCGGCGGTCAGGTTCTTAAGCCGCCGAACCTGAGGCGGAATCATCATTCTCCACTCAGCTGTTGACCTGACTATACTTTTACTCGGTTCCTCAAAATAAAGAGATAAAAATCCAGTCTGGTTTCTTAACCTCTACAGTAAGACGGCGCGTGATAACGAATCTACGAAACGAGAATAAAAAGTATTCACTTACCAACAGTATTATCTTCCTATCAACAAAAATTCATGAGCTTGCAGCTAACCTGGCAAAATAACGTCAAAGAAACTTTGTTTGCTGGCCTAACTCAGTCTCGTGCTTTGAGAAACGCGCTGGGAATGTTATGGATTTGTTATACGCAGACACCAACATGGCGGACATGCGCAGTGACATCGCTAACATAAGAAAGGGCAAGAAAGTACAGAGAGAGGGTATATTCTAACATTGGTATAAGAGTGTATTTCTATATAGGGTGTAAGGTAGGTCATATTTCCCAGGGGATGTAAGGAAGGGCTGGGCTTTTTATTTTATTTTATTTTTTCACAAAACCCAAACGCCCTAACGCTCAAGTAATTACTGGGCTTGTCCGCGGAAGGGTTATACTAATATCTCTTTTAATAATACTGCTCTGGACACTATCATTACATTTAGTAGTTTGTAGTACAGTCATTATTGTTAATACTATTACATCTATAACTATTTAATGTCACTTTTATCAGCACACTTATATCACATTTATCCAAGAAATTGCTGATACAAGTACTGTGCTATTATTTTGATACCACTATTATTGTGTTATTGTTACCACTACTCTTGGTACTATTACTGGTATTACTGGTGATATCTTCATACTACCACTTTTAATAGTATCGCTGATATGATCACCGGTGATATACCTCTGTTACTGATTCCAGTATCATTGCGCTAGTATAATTAAAGTGTTTATCAATACATTTATTATTGATCACACTGTTATTAATGATTTTTGTACTAGTTTAACTAAATGTGATTATTAATACATTTATTATTGTCATACAGTGTCATAATTCGTGTTGTTACTATATATACTATCCCCCCACCAAAAAACAAAACAGTGAAAAGGAGAAAGAAGAAAAAAGAAGAAGGAAGAGAAGTTAATGGATGAAGGTAGACAGAAAGCCTCTCCACCCGAAGGAAGAGGAAAGGGGGAGGTTAATGAGAATGAAAGTGTAAACGAGGAAGTAGCTGAAAACAAGAGTAAAGATGGGGATAAAAGAGAAGGAAAAGTGTGCAGCAAAATGAATTATGAAGATGAGAACAAACCAAGGGACCAAAGCGAAAACGAAGACGACAAAGATGATCTCGATGATAGATACGATAACGAAAGAAGCGACAGCTCTGATGGAGGACACAGAAGAAACACAAAACAAAAACAAGATGACATGACAAAGAGAAAAGTAGAAGACAAGGCAGAGGAGGAGACGAGGAAGAAAGGAGACAGAGCAAAGCAAACACATGAAAACAAACGGCAAGTAGATGTAGAAGATCAAGAAGAAATGAGAAAGAAAGAAGCCCTGAAAAAGCAAGAATTTCAAAGGAGTCGCAAGGAAATGACGAATCAAGAAGGAAAGACACTGTTAGAAGCTAAGCAGAAAATACAAGTAAACGAGATGGACAAGGGAAACTGGCGTAAAATTACGAATGAACAAGAAATAAGCACTCAGACCGAAGAAGAAAAGGAAACACAGGAAGGAAAAGGAAATTTGAACATGGAAGCTCGAGATGAGGACGAGGACCAGGAACAGGCCGCGAGTATTAGATCAGGAAATAGGGGCAAGGAGTCCCAAGATGAAGACGAAGGTCGGTATCAAGACAGGAATATTCGAACAGGAAGCAGACAAAGGGAGTCCCAAGATGAAGAAGACGAAGGTCGGTATCAAGACAGGAATATTCGAACGGGAAGCAGGCAAAGGGAGTCCCAAGATGAAGACGAAGGTCGGTATCAAGACAGGAATATTCGAACAGGAAGTAGACAAAGGGAGTCCCAAGATGAAGAAGACGAAGGTCGGTATCAAGACAGGAATATTCGAACAGGAAGCAGGCAAAGGGAGTCCCAAGATGAAGAAGACGAAGGTCGGTATCAAGACAGGAATATTCGAACGGGAAGCAGGCAAAGGGAGTCCCAAGATGAAGACGAAGGTCGGTATCAAGACAGGAATATTCGAACAGGAAGTAGACAAAGGGAGTCCCAAGATGAAGAAGACGAAGGTCGGTATCAAGACAGGAATATTCGAACAGGAAGCAGACAAAGGGAGTCCCAAGATGAAGAAGACGAAGGTCGGTATCAAGACAGGAATATTCGAACGGGAAGCAGGCAAAGGGAGTCCCAAGATGAAGACGAAGGTCGGTATCAAGACAGGAATATTCGAACAGGAAGTAGACAAAGGGAGTCCCAAGATGAAGAAGACGAAGGTCGGTATCAAGACAGGAATATTCGAACGGGAAGCAGGCAAAGGGAGTCCCAAGATGAAGACGAAGGTCGGTATCAAGACAGGAATATTCGAACAGGAAGTAGACAAAGGGAGTCCCAAGATGAAGAAGACGAAGGTCGGTATCAAGACAGGAATATTCGAACAGGAAGCAGGCAAAGGGAGTCCCAAGATGAAGACGAAGGTCGGTATCAAGACAGGAATATTCGAGCAGGAAGCAAGCAAAGGGAGTCCCAAGATGAAGAAGACGAAGGCCGGTATCAAGACAGGAATATTCGAACAGGAAGCAGACAAAGGGAGTCCCAAGATGAAGACGAAGGTCGGTATCAAGACAGGAATATTCGAACAGAGAGCAGACAAAGGGAGTCCCAAGATGAAGACGAAGGTCGGTATCAAGACAGAAATATTCGAACGGGAAGCAGACAAAGGGAGTCCCAAGATGAAGACGAAGGTCGGTATCAAGACAGAAATATTCGAACGGGAAGCAGACAAAGGGAGTCCCAAGATGAAGACGAAGGTCGGTATCAAGACAGGAATATTCGAACGGAGAGCAGACAAAGGGAGTCCCAAGATGAAGAAGACGAAGGTCGGTATCAAGACAGGAATATTCGAACGGAGAGCAGACAAAGGGAGTCCCAAGATGAAGAAGACGAAGGCCGGTATCAAGACAGGAATATTCGAACGGGAAGCAGACAAAGGGAGTCCCAAGATGAAGAAGACGAAGGTCGGTATCAAGACAGGAATATTCGAACGGGAAGCAGACAAAGGGAGTCCCAAGATGAAGAAGACGAAGGTCGGTATCAAGACAGGAATATTCGAACGGGAAGCAGGCAAAGGGAGTCCCAAGATGAAGACGAAGGTCGGTATCAAGACAGGAATATTCGAACGGGAAGCAGACAAAGGGAGTCCCAAGATGAAGACGAAGGTCGGTATCAAGACAGGAATATTCGAACGGGAAGCAGGCAAAGTGAGTCCCAAGATGAAGAAGACGAAGGTCGGTATCAAGACAGGAATATTCGAACGGGAAGCAGGCAAAGGGAGTCCCAAGATGAAGAAGACGAAGGTCGGTATCAAGACAGGAATATTCGAACGGGAAGCAGGCAAAGGGAGTCCCAAGATGAAGAAGACGAAGGTCGGTATCAAGACAGGAATATTCGAACGGGAAGCAGGCAAAGGGAGTCCCAAGATGAAGAAGACGAAGGTCGGTATCAAGACAGGAATATTCGAACGGGAAGCAGGCAAAGGGAGTCCCAAGATGAAGACGAAGGTCGGTATCAAGACAGGAATATTCGAACGGGAAGCAGACAAAGGGAGTCCCAAGATGAAGACGAAGGTCGGTATCAAGACAGGAATATTCGAACGGGAAGCAGACAAAGGGAGTCCCAAGATGAAGAAGACGAAGGCCGGTATCAAGACAGAAATATTCGAACAGGAAGCAGACAAAGGGAGTCCCAAGATGAAGAAGACGAAGGCCGGTATCAAGACAGAAATATTCGAACAGGAAGCAGACAAAGGGAGTCCCAAGATGAAGAAGACGAAGGTCGGTATCAAGACAGGAATATTCGAACGGGAAGCAGACAAAGGGAGTCCCAAGATGAAGAAGACGAAGGTCGGTATCAAGACAGGAATATTCGAACGGGAAGCAGACAAAGGGAGTCCCAAGATGAAGACGAAGGTCGGTATCAAGACAGGAATATTCGAACGGGAAGCAGACAAAGGGAGTCCCAAGATGATGAACACGAAGGCCGGTATCAAGACAGAAATATTCGAACAGGAAGCAGACAAAGGGAGTCCCAAGATGAAGAAGACGAAGGCCGGTATCAAGACAGAAATATTCGAACAGGAAGCAGGCAAAGGGAGTCCCAAGATGAAGAAGACGAAGGTCGGTATCAAGACAGGAATATTCGAACAGGAAGTAGACAAAGGGAGTCCCAAGATGAAGAAGACGAAGGCCGGTATCAAGACAGAAATATTCGAACAGGAAGCAGACAAAGGGAGTCCCAAGATGAAGAAGACGAAGGTCGGTATCAAGACAGGAATATTCGAACGGGAAGCAGACAAAGGGAGTCCCAAGATGAAGAAGACGAAGGCCGGTATCAAGACAGGAATATTCGAACGGGAAGCAGACAAAGGGAGTCCCAAGATGAAGAAGACGAAGGTCGGTATCAAGACAGGAATATTCGAACAGGAAGTAGACAAAGGGAGTCCCAAGATGAAGAAGACGAAGGCCGGTATCAAGACAGAAATATTCGAACAGGAAGCAGACAAAGGGAGTCCCAAGATGAAGAAGACGAAGGTCGGTATCAAGACAGGAATATTCGAACGGGAAGCAGACAAAGGGAGTCCCAAGATGAAGAAGACGAAGGTCGGTATCAAGACAGGAATATTCGAACGGGAAGCAGACAAAGGGAGTCCCAAGATGAAGAAGACGAAGGTCGGTATCAAGACAGGAATATTCGAACGGGAAGCAGACAAAGGGAGTCCCAAGATGAAGACGAAGGTCGGTATCAAGACAGGAATATTCGAACGGAGAGCAGACAAAGGGAGTCCCAAGATGAAGAAGACGAAGGTCGGTATCAAGACAGGAATATTCGAACGGAGAGCAGACAAAGGGAGTCCCAAGATGAAGACGAAGGTCGGTATCAAGACAGGAATATTCGAACGGGAAGCAAACAAAGGGAGTCCCAAGATGAAGAAGACGAAGGTCGGTATCAAGACAGGAATATTCGAACGGGAAGCAGACAAAGGGAGTCCCAAGATGAAGACGAAGGTCGGTATCAAGACAGGAATATTCGAACAGGAAGCAGACAAAGGGAGTCCCAAGATGAAGAAGACGAAGGTCGGTATCAAGACAGGAATATTCGAACGGGAAGCAGACAAAGGGAGTCCCAAGATGAAGAAGACGAAGGTCGGTATCAAGACAGGAATATTCGAACAGGAAGTAGACAAAGGGAGTCCCAAGATGAAGAAGACGAAGGTCGGTATCAAGACAGGAATATTCGAACAGGAAGTAGACAAAGGGAGTCCCAAGATGAAGAAGACGAAGGTCGGTATCAAGACAGGAATATTCGAACAGGAAGTAGACAAAGGGAGTCCCAAGATGAAGAAGACGAAGGTCGGTATCAAGACAGAAATATTCGAACAGGAAGCAGACAAAGGGAGTCCCAAGATGAAGACGAAGGTCGGTATCAAGACAGAAATATTCGAACAGGAAGCAGACAAAGGGAGTC
>NC_091587.1:15058592-15061092 GCF_042767895.1 Penaeus vannamei | reverse complement strand
AAAACAAAAAAAATATTATCCAATGTCATCGTACTTTACCATGATTCATGCCCATATATTAAATTGTTCTCACCATAGACATTAATTCTTGTCTTGGTGTGTATTGAAAAATTATTCCAACCATTTTTCAACATTCCCATCGCTTGATTTGCCTCCGTCAACCTCTCTCCAAACTCTACTTTTAAAGATCCATCCTTTGATAAAAACGTTCCTAGATATTTAAAACTCTCTTTCTTTGCTATTCTTCCACTAATTACATAATCTCTTGGGATATTAATATTCATATTTATAATTTCAGTCTTTGCGCAATTAATTACCAAACCAATTTTCTTTCCCTCTCTAACTAAACAGTCTAGTACTCTCTGCATCTCTTCGTCTCCTTCAATTAAAAGCACGATGTCATCAGCATAATCCAAATCCAGCAATTTTCATTCCTCCCACCAAACAATTCCTGCGTCAGTTTCCGTTGCAACCTTTTTCATGACATAGTCTATAACCACAACAAACAACAAAGGGGACAAAATCCCACCCTGAATTACCCCAGACAACTTCAAAAGCATCACTCAATGAACCATCACCATAACCTTATATGTATTCTCATGTAGATTTGTCACCAGAATCACCAATCACACTTGAACACCATAAAGCCACAACACCTTCCCCATCGCTCCCCTCGAAACACTATCAAATGCTTTATCAAAATCAACGAAACACAAACTTAGTGGGACCATTTCATTCGCCCGTTGCATCACATGCCAAACCACAAATAACTGATCATTACATCCACGACCTTTTCTAAACCCAGATTGTTCATCCCTCAAAATTCTATCACCTACTCCAACCTATTTAGTAAAACTTTACAAAACACTTTCAAAGCTATTGGTAACAAAGTAATCCCTCTCCAATTTCCACAATCACTCAATTCACCTTTCTTTGGAATCTTAAAAATCCCACTTTTCCACTTAGATGGTATCACCCCACTCTCCTTAATTTTATTAAACAACTTAACGAAAACCATCAAGCTATTTTCATTCACTTCAAGCATCTCTGAAAAAAATTCATCCTCCCCAGGTACGTTAGTTATTCATTGTTTTATTGCCTTCTCAACTGCATTTACCGTTATCTCTCCACTCTTTATATCCAAATCATTTTCCGCAGCGGGTATATCCTCCTTCGATGGTATCGGTCTATTTAGTACAGTTTCAAAGTGTTCCTTCCATCTATTCCTTATGTCGTTATCTATAGACAGTAAATTTCCCTTGTCTTCTTTTGTCCCTCCTAGTCAATCTCCTGACCAGAATGCAAACTCCTCTACTCTGCCCTTGCTAGCTCGATTTCGCGATCATCAATCCTACTTGCTTCACTCCTTAGCCTTGCATTTCTCCTCTTCTTAATCATACCCCACGTTTCTTCCGACATCCACTTCCTTCTCCTAGCTGTGCGCCTTCTGATCGTACAATCTGCAAGTTCTTTCAAAACTTTCACATCACCCCATATATCATCAGCAGTCATCTCCTCCTCCAAAGCTTCCAACGCCACAAACCTATTCCTTCACTCTCCTTTAAATCCTCCATTTCCTCTCCATCCCTTTTAAACAGATCAATATCGTACCCACATACCCTAGCATTCCCTTTTTGGTTCAAGTTTAAATCTTAATTTTGATTCCCCAAGTTGATGATCACTGCCATCACCTCCTCGTTTTACACAAACATCCAACAAAAAACTCTGTTGCCTCCTACTGATGGCAATATGATAAATTTGATTTTTGTGCTTGCTGCAAGGCGAAGTCCACGTAGTTTTGTGTATGTCGCGGTGTTGAAAAAGTGTGCCCCCGATGACCAAATCATTTGCTAAACAAAATCTAGTCCCATTTTCATTCATTCTACTTCCAGCGCCTAACTTCCCCATTCATTTCTCAAACCCTTCATTAGACCTTCCCAAAACTGCGTAAAAGTCATCAAAGCACAGCAGAAAACATGCCTGGCGACTCTTCCTAATGCTTCTTGTAGCTTCTCATAAAAATAATCTTTCATGTCATCGGGCGCATTGTTTGTAGGGGCGTAACAAACCAGCATACTGATGTTGCCGTGCACTGACTTAAACCTTGCATAGAGCAGACGGTTATCAATAAGTTCCCACTCACTTAAAGCTTTATTTGCATTCCGACTAACTACCAAGCCAACCCCTTGTAGTGAAAGACATCCCTTCTACCAGATATCAACATACTCCATCCTCCAAATTCATTGTCTATTCCATTCAGTTGTCTCTGCCACAGCACATATGTCTAAATCGTATTTTTGAAAATTTGAGACCAATTCCTCCATTATTACTTCCTGTCTCAGTGTTTTTACATTCCAATTTCCAATCTTTATTGCCGTTTTCGCACTAATAAGCCTACCTAAAGACCATGAGATCCCTAGCACCCCTTGCCCAGTTAAGGGCTGCACGGGATTAGCAGCCATATTTTCATCTTCTGAATTCCTTAAGGTTTCTTTGGCTA
>NC_091587.1:15053592-15056092 GCF_042767895.1 Penaeus vannamei | reverse complement strand
TGAGAGAGCAGAAAATATTTTAACGAATGTTAAAATATACTTCCAAACGAATGGCCTCCTTCTGAATGAGTAGAAAATTCAGTGTATTTTTATTGGTTTACAACATGATGTATTACAACTGCATGGATGCATTCATAAAAAAAAAAAAAAAAAAAAAATATGGAATATTTTGATCATGTTTTCCGATATACACATTAACGAAATGTAGGAAACCGGTACTTTTGTATGTCATAACAGGATTGGTATCTGTTTTGAAACCCCAACACGAATCATGTTTGTGTAGTTTCTAGCCTCATGAATTATTGTTCGTTAATATGGGGAGTAGGGTGGAGTGAAAAAATGGGCGGCCTGCATGGGGAAAAGTTGTGGTTTCGTAATAGGAATATTGTGATAAATTATTTTCCCCTAAAATAATATTTGGACTATGGACACTGAGCTCAAGTTCTTCCGCATGACGTTAATCTTCCAAATGCGCCAGCTATCCGTTATTAACAGCTAATAACTTTCAACAACTAAATGTGGAATAGAAATAATAGAACAAAAAAACTTATTATCTACTGTCTCTTGAGTGTAATGTCATCATTTAATCACATTTTCCTTTTCAGACAGAACTAGAAAATAATATCTTATTGCATTATGGAATCTGAAACGAACTATTTTTGGTGCCATAGGAACTGCTATATCTATACTTAAAGAAACTTTGTTACCTACGGCTATTGATGTCCTGGAATACTGCCCTCATTTAAGTAATGAAATGAGATGTAATAGGGACCAAAATCGTTCGTTTAATACTATTGCTGATTTAGTGGCATTCAACATTGAAAACCTTTGAGATAAGGCTTCATTCCCTCATTTTTCACATCAAAGAGTTGTTGAGAGTCAAAAAGTGTAAAGAAAAATATAAGAAATTATCGAAACAACCAGTGAATAGAAACAACATTCCTTCTTAGAAAACACGTATGGTAATTTTTTTTCTGAAAACCAATATGGAGTTTTTTCTTCTATAGGTGCATGTAAATGCCGTACCTTCTTAGCGTGTTCGCGTGAGAAGCAGCGCCGGGTCCAATGCTGAAAGAGACCTAACTGATCAAAGAAATGAGAAAAATGATGATCACAGGAATTGACAACAAGACAACCAATAACACGAAACGAAAGGCTGAGAAAGAGCGCATGAATACAATGGTATGATTGATTGGACGACTGTAAGGAGATTTGAGCCTCGAATCACCAAGAGTATTCCAGACATCTCTCTGAGGCCCTTCTTTAAGCATGAGGATTCACTGCTTCAGTGCGTCACGTTACAAAAGCATGTCAAGCTTTCTCCTGCAGTGACGAGAGAGACATGAAATCTCGGTCGGTTATTCCTAAGTACAACACTAAACATTAATGCAGTATAATGTAAATAAGTTCAAAGTAAGATGTGTGCCCAAAGTAAGGTAGGGAGAGAATGAGAGAGAGTGCGAGAGAGAGAGAGAGAGAGAGAGAGAGAGAGAGAGAGAGAGAGAGAGAGAGAGAGAGAGAGAGAGAGAGAGAGAGAGAGAGGGGGGGGGGGAGAGGAGACTCCAAATTTCATTTTCTCACATAAACTTATTTTCCTCGAAATTGTGTCTTGGCTCAAATATTTTGTGTGTTTGTGTGTTTTCTAATGTCTGTTTTCGTTCTTGAAACCCCGCCGCTAAAAAAAAAAAAAAAAAAAAAAAAAAAAAAAAAAGGCGTTAAACTAGATGGTTGGTACTCAGTGTGCAGCCACCTTTTCGTGGTAAGTTCTAGGTGAATTGGATAATATGAAAAGTACAGAAATATTATTCAAATTAGGGAAGATCTGCATAGACTGTTTGCCTTAGACAACAATTTGGAATGAAGATACAGTAGATAACAAATGCCTTTTCTCATTCTTTTATTTTTATTACACATTTACTTGTTAAAATATCATTTTACACAGAGTTTTTGATAACATATACCTGGCGCATTTGGAAGAAACGCGTCAATATTAGCGTCATAGGGAAGAACTTAAAGCTCAGTGCCCAGAGTCCAAACATTAGAGGAAAATATTTGTATTAGCAGCCCGCAACTTTCCAGCACCCAGGGGCCGGATTTACTAACGTCTTACGATATCGTGAATGGTCTGTTTCTATCGTAAAACAAGTTACTCTCTCGTTTCTCGCAACGAACGTATTTTCAAAACACTCCCGAGGTCGTAAACACATCTCCGTACGAGAGACATTTACGGGAGCCCGAAACCTCTCGTGACGTTTATCGTAGCGACCCTCCTCAGCTCATATCAGCTTCATAAATACCTTCAGGAGTGTGTAAATGTCACTTTGCCATGTGGAAATCAATTAATGTGCAAGAGCAACCTACTGAGGATGCATAGTAACGGGAAAAAAAACAATATGACTAATGTAAATAAGGATTGGCCTTTGCCAATGCATAGAGGTGCGGAAACACTTGATGTAAATCACTCAGCATGTTTGATTTATCATGAATTAAAGGATCTCTA
>NC_091587.1:15003878-15016378 GCF_042767895.1 Penaeus vannamei | reverse complement strand
GTGTTTGATATGATTCTTTGATGTTTTATGCTATTAAAAGTTTCGGTTTTCAATTGCTATTCACACCCTACACAAGTAAGGAGAGAAATCTTTTAAATTAGTTTTTAATTTCAGTATATGTTATTTTTAAATTAACCTTATGCGTTTTATATACTTTTATTCTGCAACTTTAATTTCTTTTGATATACTCTTTACATTCTAGTAAGTTAATGAGAATGTAAGTTAATGATCTCCAGCCTTAAACCTTTTCGCGATGTTTACTCCGTTCGTTTTACCTGAATTGCCTTCAAGAAACAAATCGAAAGCAATTTGTGAAGCTGCCAGCTTGTAGAGACGGCCGAGAAAAATGATTTTAAACAAGAGCTTGGGCAACATTCAACGAATTTTGCTAATTTGGATAATGAAAACAAGGCATAGTCTTATTGGGACACGAAGACAAACTTTTAGATGGAACTGAACAATACAATGAGAACATAAAGTGGATTGCAAACATTCTCAAGGTCATTAATCACGTATTCGCGGAGAACAATATCATAGCTCACAGAAGGGGAAAAACACCCTTAAAAAGTAACATTCATGAATAAGGAAATGGATACTAATATAATAAAGAAAGCCAAAGTCCTGGCCACCCATGAAAAATGTAAGAAAATCTAGATAGAGAAAATATCGGATGAGGCAAAGAACAGAGATTAACAAAGGAGTGAAGAGGAAAATAATATTTGAAGGGTGAGCAAGTGTGATATCGGAACCAAACATTAACCTTGCAGCCAAAAGGAGAGCCGGAAGATTATATAGAAAGAATTTATACAAACAGTTTATTTTCGAAGTTTCTAGAATAAGGGACAATAACCAGATGTAATATGCATCACTGAATCCAAACTGGATCCCTTCTCAGACTATGTAACATTAGGACTCAGAGCCTGTAATATTTGGAAAAAGATCGGGTAAATGGAAATGGAGGAGCAATATCAATAAGGAAAGGAATTATTACAAAGGAATTAGAAATTAAGGGAACCCATTGTGGAAATGAAAGCAATTCAGTTAGAAGTAAATTGGGTAAACATACTAAAAACTACAGTGTACTTGCGGCGACAAACAAAACCCTCAAAATTGCAGACCGGTTTCGTAAACTAGCGTAGTATGTAAGCTATGTAAAGGATAATTAGGAAACAGTGGGTTGAAGTACTTGAAAAATCACGAAATGATAACAAATAAACAAAGTTTTAGAGAAGGAAGGTCATGTGTACCAAATCTACCTCTGTCTTTATGGCAGAGCATATCAAATATTAGAAGGAGTTGGCAAGTAGATTTTTGTGTACTTAAACTTTACATAGAAGACTAGTATGGAAATAAGAACATGTAGCCGGCATAGCAGACAGTTAAGAGCACCTCCCGTCCCAGTCGGACTCTCATCTCTAAAGAACTGGCAATCCACGCTGTCAGCGATGGATTCACGGTTCTGGACACCCCGCGAGATGGTCATCCACCCAAGATTGAATCCCCTCATCGACGTCGCCTACGTTGTTGGAGCCATTGGGTTGCGACCTGCATCCCGAGTTTCCTCATACTCACGAGAAAATTCTATGTTTAAGAGGTTACTTTCATGCCAAGACTTGCAAGTTGATTCCATGCTAAGAATGTTACCTCCATGCCAAGGCCTGCGAGCTACATCACCGGCTAATGCGGATTTACTCCCTATCAACCAGCCAACTTTCTTTTGGTTTTGACTCCCTTAGGGTCCCTTTCAGAGCTCAGATGAACCCTGATGGCAGTGCCACGAGGGGGGTCCATAGGCTGGACTGCCTTAACCTCTGAAGAAAAGTTAATTTTCTGTAGGGATAGGATTCACCCAGTGGTGGCTGTCTTACGTGTTCAGTCTGAGTAGCGCTAGGTAACAATTTGGATGCTGGGTGAATTAGGTAGGATGGAGTCTCACCATGAAGAAGAGTAAATACAAGTACAAAGGCAAAACACCGGATAAACCCTACCAAAACAGACCAAAACAACCCCCACAGTCAAGGGCCAAGCATCTAAAAGCACAAATAATGCTTCCACCTCCAAACCAGCCAACCAGGTGAACCAAGGGGCTTCCACTTGTGAAGAGCCCCTTACCTCACCACCAAGTCCCTTATCAAGAGAAGATTCCCTCAAAGGACACTTCCTAGTTTCGCCCTCCAAAGACTTCTCCACCATCTTTGAAGCCTTCTAAGGGTGAGACCAGACAGATCTTGTTCTCCTACCTTAGGGAGCCACCAGAAAATCTCCGCATCAGTACTGGTACCTTCTCACTAAGGCAATATTGCCCTGAACCTCTTAGATGTACGGTAATTAGAGGAAAGCATTCGACATGGCGACGAATAACCAGCGGAGTATTATGTTTACGATTATGTTTACTATTTTCGTCAATGATTTAGGGAAAGCATAAGCCTAGGTAGTTGTCTGAATATGTTTGCAGACGATGCGAAAATGTAATAAAGGATAATAGACGACTTCTCATGCTAATGCTAATATATGAAACATGGAGTTCATCACCAACAAATGCCACGTAGTCAGGCTCGGAGAAAGTAAAAATCGTCAACTATATAAGTATGAATTAGGAGACGCAATATTAAACACAGCTGACAGGGGACATGACCTTGAGGTAATCATCGACAGGATCCTAAGCCCAAATGATCATAAATATGAAAAAGCCCATAAAATACTTGGACAGATTGACAAAATGAAGAGGGCATTCGTGTACGTGTACGAAAATATGGTAAAGATCAATATAGCCAACATAAAGACAGTCTAGAATACGGTGTAATGGTATGGAACCCACGCTGTTAGAAGGGGGATATAGGCAAACTGGAAAGAGTTCAGAGAGCAGCCACCACATGTGCACCTACTCCAAGAGATATGAGCTACGATGGTAGACTAAAGAAATTAGGACTTACTACTTTAGAAGAAAGAAGGGAGGGGGGCATAATTATGCGCTTCGTTAAATTTATAATTTTAAACACAAGAAGGGCGAGAGCACAAAGTAAAAAGTGAAAGCATAAAGGGATGAGAAAGACGTCTAAATAATTAATTTCCCTAACGAAAATATTGAAGCAGTTATCGACGAACTGTTGTATGTGCCCAAAATGTGCATCAATTTAAAAAAAGATATACGATGATTTGAATATAGCAGACGGGACCATCTGAGCTTAGCTCTTCTCCTGTATTTAGACAACTAGGTAAGCACACACACACTGTATCTGTGTGTGCGTTTGTGCGCCATGAACTTTAAGATAAGGGTTATCTTTCGCTCAGTATACTGCGACGGTTTGAAGAGGAAAGGTGAGTTTCGGGCAGCAGCGTCTTGAACACTGAAGAAAACGTAAATGCAGAGATTAAAGGCAGTGGCCGATGAAAAGTGAAAGAGGAGGCAGGTAGGCGTAGTTGGTTCATGAATAATAATGTGATATTCATGTTAACTAAGAGGTGAACGTCGTAATGCTATGTAAAGTATACATCGTTAAGTACTTTTAAACGAATAATACTGGTTATTTGACAAGATAATACAGGATATATTGCAATTATCATTATCAGCATTAGGTTTACTCTCAAATTTTATTTTGGGGGATTCCTTACCCTTAAAACACGCATATATTATAGGCCATGGGGAGAAGAATTGGCTGTAACTTTTAGGGTCTTACTGATAAATGCTGATAAGATATAAGGTTAATTCTGCTTTGTTTTCCCTTATCGTGTTTGTTCATTCAGACATGGAGATAGCAAGAGATAAACTCATTACACACACACACACACAAAAGCATAAAAATTCACGCATTACCCGCACACATACAAACGCACGCACGCACGCGCGCACGCACACACGCACGCACACACACACACACACACACACACGCAGACACACACACACACACACACACACACACACACACACACACACACACACACACACACACACACACACGCACGCACGCACGCACACATATTACATTCTGAAAACGCCATTTATCTTATCAAGGAACCTGATGTTGTAAGACCTTTGATATCGTGAAAGCGAAGGGGGGGGGGGGGGAGTCGAGATCGGGTGAGCTAAGGTCTAATTCTGCGCAGTTTGAAAATAAGGCCTATGACGTCACATGAGTTAGGCTGTGAGAATGATAGGATGGAGAAAGGATGATGATAGAAAATGGCGGCCAACTGAGCGGGAACTAAAGTACTTTCTAAACGCGGGTTTATTCCGACGATTTGTAAATTTGGATTGGTTTTAAAGGCGATGATTTTCAAAAACTGCATATTTTTTTTGGCGCCGATTTTATATTTCTCATGCTGCAACTTAATTCTGTTACAATAAAGAGGTCCGAAGAGCAGAGAAACCTTGAGAGGAATTATATTACTTTACTGATATTATTCTAATCTGTCATTCTATCTATCCTGTGTAGGCTCGCCGTTTATATAAAAATCGGCTTTTCAATAAACCAACTTCTGGAAGCCGGAAATTGTTACAAAACTCTATGTCGGCGTCCACATAAAATTGGGCCAATACTATTTTCATAGGTGGAAGTCGGTGGCCATCTTGAAATACGACCGCCATCTTGAATTTCCAAACGGCCAGTGGGGCAGATCTGAAGAGTTACCCATGAAGAAAAATCCTGCCAACTTTTGTGCTTGTATCATATCTGAATTGTATTTTTTTTCTACTTATCTACTCTGCTACGGCTACCGTGGAGTTTTCAGACCACAGCGGCAATCTCACTAGAATGCAAGGCGTGTCATAACAGAGAGGTGCCAGGATTGATGGGGTGGGTGAGGGAGAAGGCAGGGAGTGACAGGGGGGAGGGAGAAGGCAGGGAGTGACAGGGGGGAGGGAGAAGGCAGGGAGTGACAGGGGGGAGGGAGAAGGCAGGGAGTGACAGGGGGGAGGGAGAAGGCAGGGAATGACAAGGGGAGGGAGAAGGCAGGGAGTGACAGGGGGGAGGGAGAAGGCAGGGAGTGACAGGGGGGAGGGAGAAGGCAGGGAGTGACAGGGGGGAGGGAGAAGGCAGGGAGTGACAGGGGGGAGGGAGAAGGCAGGGAGTGACAGGGGGGAGGGAGAAGGCAGGGAGTGACAGGGGGGAGGGAGAAGGCAGGGAGTGACAGGGGGGAGGGAGAAGGCAGGGAGTGACAGGGGGGAGGGAGAAGGCAGGGAGTGACAGGGGGGAGGGAGAAGGCAGGGAGTGACAGGGGGGAGGGAGAAGGCAGGGAATGACAAGGGGAGGGAGAAGGCAGGGAGTGACAGGGGGGAGGGAGAAGGCAGGGAGTGACAGGGGGGAGGGAGAAGGCAGGGAGTGACAGGGGGGAGGGAGAAGGCAGGGAGTGACAGGGGGGAGGGAGAAGGCAGGGAGTGACAGGGGGGAGGGAGAAGGCAGTGAGTGACAGGGGGAGGGAGAAGGCAGGGAGTGACAGGGGGGAGGGAGAAGGCAGGGAGTGACAGGGGGGAGGGAGAAGGCAGGGAGTGACAGGGGGGAGGGAGAAGGCAGGGAGTGACAGGGGGGAGGGAGAAGGCAGGGAGTGACAGGGGGGAGGGAGAAGGCAGGGAATGACAAGGGGAGGGAGAAGGCAGGGAGTGACAGGGGGGAGGGAGAAGGCAGGGAATGACAAGGGGAGGGAGAAGGCAGGGAGTGACAGGGGGGAGGGAGAAGGCAGGGAATGACAAGGGGAGGGAGAAGGCAGGGAGTGACAGGGGGAGGGAGAAGGCAGTGAGTGACAGGGGGGGAGGGAGAAGGCAGTGAGTGACAGGGGGGAGGGAGAAGGCAGGGAGTGACAGGGGGGAAGGGAGAAGGCAGGGAGTGACAGGGGGGAGGCAGAAGGCAGGGAGTGACAGGGGGGAGGGAGAAGGCAGGGAGTGACAGGGGGGAGGGAGAAGGCAGGGAGTGATAGGGGGGAGGGAGAAGGCAGTGAGTGACACGGGGAGGGAGAAGGCAGGTAGTGACAGGGGGGAGGAAGAAGGCAGGGAGTGACAGGGGGGAGGGAGAAGGCAGGGAGTGACAGGGGGAGGGAGAAGGCAGGGAGTGACAGGGGGGAGGGAGAAGGCAGGGAGTGACAGGGAGAGAGAGAAGGCAGTGAGTGACAGGGGGAAGGAGAAGGCAGTGAGTGACAGGGGGAAGGGAGAAGGCAGGGAGTGACAGGGGGGAGGCAGAAGGCAGGGAATGACAAGGGGAGGGAGAAGGCAGGGAGTGACAGGGGGGAGGGAGAAGGCAGGGAATGACAAGGGGAGGGAGAAGGCAGGGAGTGACAGGGGGGAGGGAGAAGGCAGGGAATGACAAGGGGAGGGAGAAGGCAGGGAGTGACAGGGGGGAGGGAGAAGGCAGGGAGTGACAGGGGGGGAGGGAGAAGGCAGTGAGTGACATGGGGAGGGAGAAGGCAGGTAGTGACAGGGGGGAGGGAGAAGGCAGGGAGTGACAGGGGGGAGGGAGAAGGCAGTGAGTGACAGGGGGAGGGAGAAGGCAGGGAATGACAAGGGGAGGGAGAAGGCAGGGAGTGACAGGGGGGAGGGAGAAGGCAGGGAATGACAAGGGGAGGGAGAAGGCAGGGAGTGACAGGGGGGAGGGAGAAGGCAGTGAGTGACAGGGGGGGAGGGAGAAGGCAGTGAGTGACATGGGGAGGGAGAAGGCAGTGAATGACAAGGGGAGGGAGAAGGCAGGGAGTGACAGGGGGGAGGGAGAAGGCAGTGAGTGACAGGGGGAGGGAGAAGGCAGGGAGTGACAGGGGGGAGGGAGAATGCAGGGAGTGACAGGGAGAGAGAGAAGGGAGTGAGTGACAGGGGGAAGGAGAAGGCAGTGAGTGACAGGGGGAAGGGAGAGGGCAGGGAGTGACAGGGGGGAGGGAGGGGGGAAGGAGTGACAGAGGGGGGAGGGAGGGCAGGGAGTGACGGGAGGGGGGGAGAAGGCAGGGAGTGACGGGGGGAGGGAGAAGGCAGGGAGTGACAGGGGGGAGGGAGAAGGCAGTGAGTGACACGGGGAGGGAGAAGGCAGGGAGTGACAGGGGGGAGGGAGAAGGCAGGGAGTGACAGGGGGAGGGAGAAGCAAGGGAGTGACAGGGGGGAGGGAGAAGGCAGGGAGTGACAGGGGGAGGGAGAAGGCAGTGAGTGACAGGGGGAAGGGAGAAGGCAGGGAGTGACAGGGGGGAGGGAGAAGGCAGGGAGTGACAGGGGGAAGGGAGAAGGCAGGGAGTGACAGGGGGGAGGGAGAAGGCAGTGAGTGACAGCGGGAAGGGAGAAGGCAGGGAGTGACAGGGGGGAGGGAGAAGGCAGGGAGTGACAGGGGGGAGGGAGAAGGCAGGGAGTGACAGGGAGAGAGAGAAGGCAGTGAGTGACAGGGGGAAGGGAGAAGGCAGGAAGTGACAGGGGGGAGGGAGAAGGCAGGGAGGGAGAAGGCAGGGAGTGACAGGGGGGAGGGAGAAGGCAGGGAGTGACAGGGGGGAGGGAGAAGGCAGGGAGTGACAGGGGGAGGGAGAAGGCAGTGAATGACACGGGGAGGGAGAAGGCAGGGAGTGACAGGGGGAGGGAGAAGGCAGTGAGTGACAGGGGGAAGGGAGAAGGCAGGGAGTGACAGGGGGAGGGAGAAGGCATTGAGTGACACGGGGAGGGAGAAGGCAGGGAGTGGCAGGGGGAGGGAGAAGGCAGGGAGTGACAGGAGAAGGGAGAAGGCAGGGAGTGACAGGGGGAGGGAGAAGGCAGGGAGTGACAGGAGGGAGGGAGAAGGCAGGGAGTGACAGGGGGGGAGGGAGAAGGCAGGGAGTGACAGGGGGGAGGGAGAAGGCAGGGAGTGACAGGGGGGAGGCAGAAGGCAGGGAGTGACAGGGGGGAGGGAGAAGGCAGGGAGTGACAGGAGGGAGGGAGAAGGCAGGGAGTGACAGGGGGAGGGAGAAGGCAGGGAGTGACAGGGGGGAGGGAGAAGGCAGTGAGTGACAGGGGGGAGGGAGAAGGCAGGGAGTGACAGGGGGGAGGGAGAAGGCAGTGAGTGACAGGGGGGAGGGAGAAGGCAGGGAGTGACAGGAGGGAGGGAGAAGGCAGGGAGTGACAGGGGGAGGGAGAAGGCAGGGAGTGACAGGGGGGAGGGAGAAGGCAGGGAGTGACAGGGGGGAGGGAGAAGGCAGGGAGTGATAGGGGGGAGGGAGAAGGCAGTGAGTGACACGGGGAGGGAGAAGGCAGGGAGTGACAGGGGGAGGGAGAAGGCAGGGAGTGACAGGAGAAGGGAGAAGGCAGGGAGTGACAGGGGGGAGGCAGAAGGCAGGGAGTGACAGGGGGGAGGGAGAAGGCAGGGAGTGACAGGGGGAGAGAGAAGGCAGGGAGTGACAGGGGGAAGGGAGAAGGCAGGGAGTGACAGGGGGGAGGGAGAAGGCAGGGAGGGAGAAGGCAGGGAGTGACAGGGGGGAGGGAGAAGGCAGGGAGTGACAGGGGGGAGGGAGAAGGCAGGGAGTGACAGGGGGGAGGGAGAAGGCAGTGAGTGACACGGGGAGGGAGAAGGCAGGGAGTGACAGGGGGAGGGAGAAGGCAGGGAGTGACAGGGGGAGGGAGAAGGCAGTGAGTGACAGGGGGGAGGGAGAAGGCAGGGAGTGACAGGGGGGAGGGAGAAGGCAGTGAGTGACAGGGGGAAGGAGAAGGCAGGGAGTGACAGGGGCGAGGGAGAAGGCAGGGAGTGACACGGGGAGGGAGAAGGCAGGGAGTGACAGGGGGAGGGAGAAGGCAGGGAGTGACAGGAGGGAGGGAGAAGGCAGGGAGTGACAGGGGGAGGGAGAAGGCAGGGAGTGACAGGGGGAGGGAGAAGGCAGGGAGTGACAGGGGGAGGAAGAAGGCAGGGAGTGACATGGGGGAAGGGAGAAGGCAGGGAGTGACAGGGGGAGGGAGAAGGCAGGGAGTGACAGGGGGAGGGAGAAGGCAGGGAGTGACAGGGGGAGGGAGAAGGCAGGGAGGGACAGGGCGGAGGCAGGAGGCAGGGAGTGACCGGGGGGAGGGAGGAGGGAGGGGGTGACACGAGGGGGGGAGTAGGCAGGGAGTGACAGGGGGGAGGGAGAAGGCAGGGAGTGACAGGGGGGAGGGAGAAGGCAGTGAGTGACCGGGGGGAGGGAGAAGGCAGGGAGTGACAGGGGGGAGGGAGAAGGCAGGGAGTGAAAGGGAGAGAGAGAAGGCAGTGAGCGACAGGGGGAAGGGAGAAGGCAGGGAGTGACAGAGGGAGGGAGAAGGCAGGGAGTGACAGGGGGAGGGAGAAGGCAGGGAGTGACAGGGGGGAGGAAGAAGGCAGTGAGTAACAGGGGGAGGAAGAAGGCAGGGAGTGACAGGGGGAGGGAGAAGGGAGGGAGGGACGGGGGGGGGGAGAGGGCGGGGGGGGACAGGGGGGAGGGAGAGGGGGGGGAGGGAGAGGGGGGAGGGAGAAGGCAGGGAGTGACAGGAGGGAGGGAGAAGGCAGGGAGTGGCAGGGGGAGGGAGAAGGCAGGGAGTGACAGGGGGGAGGGAGAAGGCAGGGAGTGACAGGGGGGAGGGAGAAGGCAGGGAGTGACAGGGGGGAGGGAGAAGGCAGGGAGTGACAGGAGGGAGGGAGAAGGCAGGGAGTGACAGGGGGGAGGCAGAAGGCAGGGAGTGACAGGGGGGAGGGAGAAGGCAGGGAGTGACAGGGGGGAGGGAGAAGGCAGGGAGTGATAGGGGGGAGGGAGAAGGCAATGAGTGACACGGGGAGGGAGAAGGCAGGGAGTGACAGGGGGAGGGAGAAGGCAGGGAGTGACAGGAGAAGGGAGAAGGCAGGGAGTGACAGGGGGGAGGCAGAAGGCAGGGAGTGACAGGGGGGAGGGAGAAAGCAGGGAGTGACAGGAGGGAGGGAGAAGGCAGGGAGTGACAGGGGGAGGGAGAAGGCAGTGAGTGACAGGGGGGAGGGAGAAGGCAGGGAGTGACAGGGGGAGGGAGAATGCAGGGAGTGACAGGGGGAGGGAGAAGGCAGTGAGTGACAGGGGGAAGGGAGAAGGCAGGGAGTGACAGGGGGAAGGGAGAAGGCAGGGAGGGACAGGGGGGAGGGAGAAGGCAGGGAGTGACAGGGAGAAGGGAGAAGGCAGTGAGTGACAGGGGGAAGGGAGAAGGCAGGGAGTGACAGGGGGGAGGGAGAAGGCAGGGAGTGACAGGGAGAGAGAGAAGGCAGTGAGCGACACGGGGAAGGGAGAAGGCAGGGAGTGACAGGGGGGAGGGAGAAGGCAGGGAGGGAGAAGGCAGGGAGTGACAGGGGGGAGGGAGAAGGCAGGGAGTGACAGGGGGAAGGGAGAAGGCAGGGAGTGACAGGGGGGAGGGAGAAGGCAGGGAGTGACAGGGGGGAGGGAGAAGGCAGGGAGTGTGAGGGGGGAGGGAGAAGGCAGTGAGTAGCACGGGGAGGGAGAAGGCAGGGAGTGACAGAGGGAAGGAGAAGACAGGGAGTGACAGGGGGGAGGGAGAAGGCAGTGAGTGGCACGGGGAGGGAGAAGGCAGGGAGTGACAGGGGGGAGGGAGAAGGCAGACTAGTGGCGAGCATCCGGGACTTTTGCTGAAAGTGTGATGAGTAGGCCTAGATCTAGGATTTCATGCTGCAAAAGCTATCCTGTTCAGCGTCTCTCGCGCAATTTCAAATGCACAAAAACAAATATCGGATAATCCCGGGTCATTGTTGAAAATGCAGGCCATCAAACTTACCCTGAAAAAAGTCCCAACCTAAGAGCTCTTAGAAGGGAACCAGACTATGCCAAGAAATCAAATTTTCTTTAAGAAAGGAAATGCGAAATTTTAGATATGACTTTGTATAATAAGCAACTTCTTTTCTTTTTAACGAAAGGGCATTCCTCAAGTAGATCTGTGATGTGTGAATTAGTTTGTCAGAATAATTGAGGATTTATATATTATTTTATTCATTCATATATCTATACAGTTTGAATTCCTGGGGACACGACTTAGCAGTCTGCCTTTTAGGTTCCTTGGCAGGTTCCTTCCCCCCCCCCCCCTTTTTATCAGTCTTCGAGCAGCGCCGCCAGGAGCGCCCCCAGGCCCCTACGAGCCTCAACATCTCTGCTCTGGCTTTTCTCGATCCTACACCCTTCCTAGGAAACATTATCTGCCCCCTCATAGCCTTATAGACAGTAGGCTAACAGAAAATCCATTGGTTAAATTTAAAACATACTCCCAAATTACCACATGTTTTTATAAAGTATTTTAGTAGTTAACAGTTATTCTGAAACAGTCGCCACCTGCAGCATCCATATCATATTTATGATGATATTCCCTCCATTCCTCCTTGCAGTTTTCCTTTTGTGTGCTTCTTCCCCCTTTCGCTTTGACCCTTCCTCTTTTCATTTCTCTTTCTCTTTGCTTCCCCCTTTATCTCATCATTCCTTTCCTCTCCGCTTTCTCACTTTCCTTTCCTTTTCTCCCCTTCTCTCCCTGTTCCTTTATTCTGCCTCATTCTCTCTCTTCAACATTCATATTATTTTCAGTTAAATGTTGAAATTTAAGAAATTCTTAATTTCATTTTTATATTTGTTTCTATCTCGCTTATTTTTGTCTCAAAATTATTTCTGTCTTCGATTTTCTTCTCATCTCTCTTTTGACTTTTTTTTTTACTGTTTATTATTATTATTATTATTATTATTATTATTTTCTTTATCCTCCATTTTTATTTATGTCTTTCCTTCTTCCTGTCAGTCCCTTTCTGTATCTTTGTTTCTTTATCTTAGTTTTTTTCTTTCTCCTTTTAAATATTTCTCTTTTCTCTCGTTTCCCCATTCTCCATCTTATCCTTCTTCCCTCGTTTTACTTTTGTCATATTTGCTTTTATCTTCTTTTTCCTTTTCCTCCTTTTCACTTTTCTATTTCTCCAATTTTCCTTTTCTCTCCTTCTTTCTCTCTTCTTCCTTCCCTTCCTTACCCTTTCCCTCTTCTTCTCCCATTCTCCCTCTCCCTGTCTCCGATTTCCATTTCTACCGTTTTTGTCTCTCTTCTTTCCCTCTTCCTCATTTATTCTATTCTTATGTTTCCTTCTCTAACTTTGTCCTTTTTTTCTTTTTCTATCTTTTTTTTTTTCTCTGCCTTTCACTATCTCCCTTTCCACATTTTCCCTTCCCTCATTTTTCCTCTCTCCCTTTACCCTTTCGCCTTTTCCCTGTTCTCTCCTCTTTCCCTTTTCCCCTCTTCTTTGTGCCTTTGTTGTTATAATTACTCTCTGTTTCTCTTTTTGTTTTTTTCTCCTCCTTTTCTCACATTTCCTATTTATCTCCTTTTCCATTTCTTCCCTTTCCCCTTTCTCTCTTTCCCTTTTTATTACATTTACCTTTTTAATTTTTCTATCCCTTTTCTTTTTTCCCATTTACTCTTTCTCTTTTTCCCTACTTCTTCCCTTTTCCATGTATCTCTCTTTCCCTTTCTCCTTTTTTCTTTTTCTCTCCATTTCCCATTCTACCTTTACCACTTTTTTCCATTTTCCTTTTCTCTTCTTTTCATTCTCAACTCAGTTGTTCTTTCTTTT
>NC_091587.1:14988878-14991378 GCF_042767895.1 Penaeus vannamei | reverse complement strand
TATGAACATTTCTCTATCTCATATGTAAAAAGAAAGTATAGGCATTTAGCATTTATATGGTATGTTACGTTAATCACGTCATGATTATTCCAAATTATTGTTAGATGATTATCCGTTGTTGATTAAGTATGTAATTTTACATAATGGGTTATTGCATGTAGGTTGTAATGAAATAAAATTGTCTTGCTTGTATATAAATCTTTATATAAATTACACCCTCAATTATCAATCATTAATCATCAGTCCTCATCATCATCACCATCATCACCACTGTCATCATTTGCAACTTCATCATCATTACTATGATCATTATCATTATTATTGTAGCCGGGTTATGACAATGCTCTGATCATTCTGTAAACATTTTAGTGAATTAAAGCAATCCAAACTCTACTTCCCGATGTTCTCAAGTATGCTCAGAGGAAAACTGTCATTTATGATAACTTTTTCAGGAAGAATAAATATCCAGTTGACCTTATCAAGAAGAATGTACTGGACTTCTTAAATTAGACGTTATAGCCAACGTTACAAAGTTAAAAGGTCCAAGAGATAGGGACACCAAAGTTATATTACCAGAAAGAATTACTCATTGTATTCAACTGCTACTTTCCTAAATCTGCTGAAGAATATTTACAAATTCCAGTACTATTGGTTCGTTCTTTTCGATGAGAGTCACTGCCATATCTATGATCAAATTTACATGTTTTAGCCGAAACGCCAGATAAATGGATTCTGCCTCTAGATACCTAAAATGACATAAGGAACTTGAAGGAGTTTTATCGGACAATCCCATGAAATAAATTAGGAAAATGTCAATTCAGAATGAACACTTTTAGGATCACTGTTCATCGAAGATATAAAACCTGAATCAAATTATAATGGAAAATGTGTGACAGTTTGTACTTGAAGATGGTTATACATTCGTCACCTCAACCCAATCCATAAACAAGCGGTAACCAACACTAATTTTCAAAACACCCGGGCTGCCTTTACGTCAACATGACACAGTTCAAACACCCAGAGGACAACAATTAGAATATAGACATACGATTGGATTTATTTCCTGTTCTATTTACTGTAGATTGTAATTTAGGGTCTCCGTACAAGTCGCATTCACTATTTTTTTCATTATATACATTATGAATGCTTATTTCAACGTTTCTATCCCTAAACATTTTTTCTACTTTGCTTTACATCAAATTCTAGAAATGAGCACAAACCGTTTCCTGAAAGCTTGATAAATGAAAAAGGAATATATATATATATATATATATATATATATATATATATATATATATATATATATGTGTGTGTGTGTGTGTGTGTGTGTGTGTGTGTGTGTGTGTGTGTGTGTGTATGTATGTATGTATATGTAAATATACATACATACGTGCATGTATATATATATATATATATATATATATATATATATATATATATATATATATATATGTGTGTGTGTGTGTGTGTGTGTGTGTGTGTGTGTGTGTGTGTGTGTGTGTGTGTGTGTATGTGTGCGTGTGCGTGTGCGTCTGTGTGTGTGTGTGTGTGTGTGGACGTTGGGCCTCACCGCCGGCTGTCCTGCTTTACATGTGGCAAGGCAAGGAGGTGGTGGAGGTGGCGTCCACCCAGAGCGTATAAGATGTTCTAATCTCTCTTGTTTTTATAGTGTCTTTGAAGTACAAGGTGGTGTCAGTGATGCACGGTGTGGCTGTTCTCTTTATTGCTAAAAGTTACAAGCACTGTTTATAGCGACACAAGAAATAGGATAACTGGCGGTGCGGGAGGTCAGGTCAGTAGCGACCAGCCCACCAAGGGGCCGGACCGTTGAAGGTGTGAGCTGAGTGAGTGAATGAGTGAGTGAGAAGGTCAGCTTGGATGACCTTATATACCCCTTGGTGGACGGCATGGCCTCTATATTTAGAAGAGCGAGGTTTGGGCGATAGCGTGGGCAGGCCCCACACCACGTGTGGAGGACCACACGTGGGAAGTAGGTATTGCATGTATTGCACCCTTTATAGAACGACTGCCCAAGGCTTAACCGAAGTGAGGGTCACCATCCCCAAAGCCATCGTCAGCCGTCTTAAACTTTCGGTAGTGGACGTTACTCCAGTTGACGAACATTTTGTGACATTGAGATTGAAGCATGCTTTTGGATTTGGATTTGCTGTATACACTCCTGCCAATGAGAAAGAGACATTCTACACCAAACAAATAGTTCTGGGTAAATTCAGTATAGTCTCTGGTTGTGATCGAGCTGTCTACGAGATGTATGTTGGTCTCATGACTTGGGAGCTGATCTCAGCAACGAGAACAGTCTCCTCTGACATCAGTCAGACGGGATTTCTGGCTCCTAGTATAAGCGCTCCAACCCATTTCATTGGACATGAAATAGCAATATGGGTACAGAGGAAAGGATATCGACCACATCATTGCGAGCACTCACTTGAGGATCCTCCAAAACTACACGGTTTACCAGAGTGCCAAGGTCTGTGGTACC
>NC_091587.1:14981378-14983878 GCF_042767895.1 Penaeus vannamei | reverse complement strand
ATCAGATATAAAGAAAACAGACATAAATTAAAATTCGACCATATGCCATCATAAACGGATAAATATTAGATTACAGTTACATTGCATAGGATCAGTCTAATGATTAGAAGATTCCCTGCATTACTTTCTTGTTTATTGCATGCCGAAAACAATATACAAGAAATACATTACCAAACCAATATTGTAACATTCGACAGCGTAAAATGCATCCGCATCTCTTTATAGAAAATGTCTTCAATGTATAACTAGAAAATTTAACCTGTAAACTTGATTTATGTAAAAAATATAGATAGATAGGGCTGAAGGTTTATAGTCACCATATGGGGCTGTGGCTCTACTTTTGATGATGCCTAGCTAGAAGACCAGCTGCCGTGACATCAAATGAAATTTCCGCTGCGATGACGTTCGGTCTGCCACATCATATCAGTTCGTATCAGAATGGTTTCAATAATTTTCATATTCATATAAATATAGAAAAATATCTCAATATTTTTTAAACACTTCTTTTGCATCAAACCATCTGTAGTCATACAATATAAAAAAAAATACGGACTCCGGAAAAATAATTCAGAAGTGACGTCACCATCCGTCGGTCGTCTTTTGTTTCCGTTAAGCAGACGAATTTCCGTAGATTTCCAGCCCAGCTTGCACAGGTGTAAGAACACTGCCATAGGCACGAGTCCATGTGATTATAATTAAATCTACTCTTGTACATGGAGAAGCAGGTATTTGCGTAGTAGCAATTGGCAGTCAACCTCCATGAGATTTATATCACAATTTGTAAACAACGCGACGTTGCTACAGAGAAAAAATAAATATATTTACACATGTTTAGTAAATTATTTCATGGAGATATGTATTTGTGTTACGACAAATAAGATATATAAATGGCTTTTCTCCGCGATCCCGTGAGAAATCGCAGGACGTGGGGTAGGGTTGTTTTTCAGGATGTTGCTATAGAAGAATATGGTAACAAATTTGCACTGGGTTTTGAAGTCGCTGTTGTTTCAAGATTCAGGAAGTTTGTACTCTGCATTTGAAGTCTCATCTTAATGTTATTAGAAGCTTTCCTTTTTAGCCTATTTGTTTATTACATATATGTTGGGAATGTTTTTCCAACCTGTATATAATATTCCCATTTCTGTATCTGTAAACTCTGAAATTCTCTTTAGGATTTTATTTTCGTTTTTCTTTTCACTTTTGGGAGTTATGTCTGCCCGTTTGAGTTTCTCACACCTTATAAGAATATATGTTGAATTTTCATATACGTCTTGAACATGAAAGCGTCAGAATTTGTTTCATTATTGCAACTCCTAATTTTCGATGGAGCTGATGACCTCATTGCATATCAATACATGATTGGTGGGATTTACTAGCTCGTTCTGTGCATGTGCAGGATCAAATTTTGAGCCTATATGGTTAATGCTGGTCCAGATGTGTATTAAAAGTTGATCCTGGATGCTGACATTGTGCATGTGCAGTAGAGAACAGGATTAAACTTTATTACGATATTAACTTTTATGACGCGAACAGAAGACGCCCATAGTCGCATGGATAATTACTGCAATAATTAGAATCATCACACGAAATACCGTGTGGATGGTGATAGTGATTATCGACCGTAATGATAATGTTCCTCTTCCTCCCTATTAAAATCATCGTCACCATTATCATTCTTATAAGCATAAAGATAATGATAGCAATAACATTGATATTAACAATAAGAATAATGATGATAATGATAAGCATGTTGATAATGGTAATAATAAAGATAATGATAATAACAGCACTATTAGTAGTAACAAAAATGTAATAATAGTTTTAACAGTAATAACAATGATGGTGAACTTAGCCCTGTCTGTCTGTCATCTCTCTCTGCCTCGTCTGACAAGACATGGCCTTTTATGTGGTGGTTCCCTTCTTGGGCAGGTGCCAGTTTCCATCTGCTGGTGTATCAGATTCATTCAGCCGTAGCAATGGGGGATAGTTCACATGGCTTGCTGAAAGGGGTTGTGTAGGTCACCCGGTCAACTAGGATTGGGTGTGGGATGCGCTAAGCAGCTGCTTCCTCTAGTGATGTAGACTCAGGAGGACTTCAAAAGGAAGGTACAACTTTTGTTCTAGCTGGGAAAAATGTGTGGAACTATATTGTTTACATTACATTGCCATGCAAAAGAGTCACCCTCAAGCACTGAATGCACATTGGGATACAGATACTGCGAGACATCTACAGATGGTTCTTGGTAATTTGATGATTGCCAAGGTCGTTGCATGCCAGGCCAGCAACAGGGCAAAGGAGGAGAATGGTAATAAGTTTGTCAATCACCTTACCAAGTTGCATGGAAAAGGAAGGTGTAATAAGAATAATTTGTCACAAGAAGGGTAGTGTGTCTCATGAGGTGTTAATCACTTTGGATTAGTTAGGATTAGCGAATTCAGTACAGCACTACCAAATTGCAGAGAGAAAAAAGAATGAACAAAAATCCCACATCTTCGGACT
>NC_091587.1:14956378-14961378 GCF_042767895.1 Penaeus vannamei | reverse complement strand
CTCTTGAAAGTTTTGAATGATTTTCAAGTGTTGACTTGCCTTCAGCTTTCAACGAGTTTAGTTTAATATTGGGTAATTGTTACAGAGAGCGACGTACCCTCTCAGAAACTGAGTCGAAAAAAATTATGTTTTTCTGCATGAAATCCTAGGATTTCATCGATTTTCGGCGTTGTTTCTTTTGCGAATGAATCGTTCAGGAGATCGAGTAACATTCCTCCATCGACGATCTTGATTTGATAGTCCCGTTAGCAGGGGAGGGCATGAAGTATATCAGGGACATTATGGGTAATACAAGCTTAAATAAGAAGAATAACGATCAAAAATGCGTAAAAGTAGCACAAAAAGCGCTTAAAATCGGTCAATGAAACTCTATTGATGTAACCGCCATCTTTGAAAGTTTACGGACTGACGCGAAATAAATAAAAAAAAACTCTACGGGAACCCAACCCACATTTCGGTAAAACTCTACGGGAATCCACACGTTCCAACCCCCCAAAACGTATTGACCAATAAACCAACCTAATATATCAACATAAATTGCCGTGACTAGGCGTGCCCTTCGGGCACTTCCCGAGGGGAGGGTTAATGGGGGGCAAGCCCCCTAACACCCCCCAGGACACATTCTCTCCACCACGGTATGTATGGCAAGACAGAGCTGCATTCACACCGTAAAATAATAAACCAAATACCTTTATATCCGGAAACGTGAAACTTTCGTTTCTTTATACTGTTGGTATTGCTTCGATTTTAATCACCTTTTTCGTCCTTTGGAGCTCTTGATGGGCTCAGATATAAAACAGGGATGGTTACTGGTCTAATTATTCTTCGATGCCACTGTAAAGGTCTTAAAAAGAACCCAGAATCAAAAGAAACGCATTTCTCACCAGCTTTCAATCTCGAAATGAGCGGTATGGTGAGCTGTCAACCTGTGGCTGGCGCAAGAAAATGTGAAACACTCGATGCGCAGGATTCGATATGAGGGTATAGATAAATATAAAAATATGCAAATGAAGTATAATAACATTACTAAAAGACTTTAAAGGTATAAATGCGTACCAGCAGACACAGATAATTAGCCAAATATCGTTTTGACAAGTGCGTAATGATACACGGACTAGTTCGCGAACGCAAAAATGCGTTCGTGGGTCAGTGTCGTGTTTTTCCTCGCAAGGTAAACAAGATCATCGACTTTGAATTTGAAAAGCGGCCGCGCGTTATATGTTCGTCATTCAGCGGTGACTATAAGGCCAGCGCATCTTAAACTATACCTATCCCCTTCTATTTTACCCGCTCTATAAGATGGCGGTGTCCATTTCCCTCTATCTACGCGCGTCCGTGTCTGTAACCTCTACCTAATATTGATTTCTGCTAATTATATCACTAATTCAGAAAATGTCATTAGTAGAAATTTTAGAAAAGGCTCAATCACTCGGTTTGAGTGGAGATCTTGCTCACGAGCTGATTGAAAAACAGCATCAGGCTGAGAGGGAAGAGCGCGCTGCCGAGCGAGAGGTTAAGAAAATGGAATTAGAGTTTGCTGAAGCTGAGAAGCGACGAGGGCATGAACTCGAACTCGCTAAAATCCAGTCAGGGCCTAATGGTAACCATAGTAATCCCCATGCTCCTATGTTTGAAGGACTCAGACTGCCTACTTTTGCTGACGGGCAGGACGACCTAGATAGCTATTTGCAGCGGTTTGAACGTTTGGCCGAGTTACACGGGTGGAAGGTTGAAGATTACCATGTTTACCTGGGTACTTGTTTGCGGGGTCAGGCACTTGAGGTTTACATCTCTCTGCCAGATGACACCATTAAATATTATTCTCGCTTAAAGGAAGCTTTATTAAGGGGCCTATTCTGTAGACGCAGACTCTTATCGCCGTAAATTTCGGGAGAGCAGATGCAAAGATAAGGAGACGTATGTCCAGTTGGTAATTAGAATGGAGCAGTACCTCGATCGATGGGTAACAATGAGTAATGTTGAAAAGAATTATGATAGTTTGTTTGATTTTCTGGTCACGGAACAACTATTAAATAACTGCGGTTCTGATCTACGTGTATTTCTGAAGGAGAGAGGCTGTGAAACTGCGGTGGAAATGGCAGAAGCCGCCGAAAGGTACCGTAGTGCACACGGATATCGCGGAAGTAAATTTTCATGGTCAGTGTCAAAACAACCTACACTACCTGTTGAAAGTGAAATTCAGTGCCATGGATGTGGAAAGTCGGGTCATATCAGGCCTAACTGCCCTAACAACCCAAAGAATTTTAAACCTAAGTATGAATCTAAAGTAAATTTTGTTTTCCAATCTGAAGTCAAACCTCAGAATACAGTGATTGATGCTAAGGGAACATTATTTGATACACCTGCAGAAATATTACTTGACACGGGATGTTCTTCCGTGATCGTGAACGAGAAGTTGGTGCCTTCAAGATTCAAATTAGGGCCTTTAGTCAAAGTATATGATTATCTTGGCATACCAAATTCCTTCCTAAAAGATGAACCACAAAACTGCCAAAGTCTAGAATCCATAAGGGACAAAGTTGAAAGCGGCGAAAATGTAAAAGTAAAATCTATAACTGTGAAATATGAACTTGTTAATGATCTCATCTATAGGGTATGTTTAAAAAGTAAACATGATTATGAAATCGGAAGCAAGCATCTGGTGATTCCCGAAAAGTATCGGATTCACATACTGAATCTCGCTCACGATTCCCTTACAGCTGGTCATTTCTCGCGCCGAAAGACGAGCTATAAAGTATTTTCAAAGTTTTTCTGGCCTGGCGCAGGCGCTCAGATTAAAAGGTATTGTCGATCATGCCCGACTTGTCAGAAATTTTCATCTAAAGGAAGTGTGAAACGAGTACCGATGAAAAACCTCCTCATAATTTCGGAACCATTCTCACGAGTGGCTATAGACTTAGTGGGTCCTTTTACACCAGCGTCTGAAAGAGGAAATAAGTATGTCCTCACTCTAATAGACTATGCAACTAGGTTCCCCGAAGCCGTTGCCTTGAAAAATATTGACACGATAACAGTGGCTGAAAGTTTAGTGGAAATATTCTCGAGAGTCGGTATACCGAGGGAAATCTTATCAGATCGAGGGTCTCAATTCAAGTCTGATCTGATGAGTGAAATTCATAGATTACTTTCAGTAAAAGCCTTGTACACGAGTCCCTACCACGCCTCGTGTAACGGTGCAGTTGAAAGATTAAATTGGGTATTAAAATCAATGATTAAAAATCTTTGTGCCGATCATCCGAGAGCCTGGGATCGCTTTATACCCGCTGCACTGTTCGCATTTAGGGAGATTCCTAATGACAGCCTTAAGTTTTCCCCCTTTGAACTGCTCTATGGACGACAAGTTCGCGGTCCTTTAACAATTCTACACGAACTATGGACAAACAATAGCACTGATAGTGAAGTCAAAACTACGTACCAGTACGTTTTAGATCTTCGCTCGCGTTTAGAAGAGACTGCTAGATTAGCGGCAGAGCAAGCTGAAATAAGCAGTCGTAATTATAAGGCATATTATGACCTCAAAGCTGAGCCTCGTAAATTAAACTCGGGTGATGATGTATTGGTGTTATTGCCTTCAAGCAGTAACAAATTGGTTATGCAGTGGCTTGGTCCTTATTCCGTAGTTGAATGCAAAGGGAATGGTGTTGACTATGTTATTAGAGTTCGCGGTAAGAATAAGCTGTTTCACATAAACATGTTAAAGAAGTATTTCCGTCGCGATGGCTTTGAAAGAAAAGGGGAAACTGTTCAAGTTTGTGTAGTTGAAGATGAGGATAACTATAACAACAATTGTAAACCTGTCTATTTTGAAACTGATAGTGATAACAATATCAACATAGGAAGTGAATTATCTGAAAGTCAGGTTGATGATTTAAAAGTGATTTTAAAGGAATTCTCTGACGTATTGACTAATAAGTCTGGCTTAACTGACAGTATTGAACATGCGATTCATATGAACACTGATAAGCCGGTGCGTCAGAAACCGTACCCGACCCCAAACAGTCTAGTGAAAGAATTCAATAAGGAAGTGGATAAGATGTTCGAAATGAAAATAATTGAACCCTCAACCTGTCCGTACTGTTCACCCGTTCTCATGGTGAAGAAGAGTGATGGAACTTGGAGAGTGTGCATTGACTTTAGAGGCATAAATGATGCTAGTGAATTTGAAGCAGAACCTAAGCCAACTACTGACTCAGCTTTGGGGAATTTTGTCAATGATATATATTTCAGTGAAATCAATCTCTGCCGTGGATACTGGCAAATACCACTGTCTAATGAATCGAAAATATATACCGCATTTGCAACCCACAGAGGTCTTATGATGTTCAGAGTCATGCCTTTTGGTCTTAAAACAGCGTGTGCCACCTTCATTAGGCTTATGAGGAAAGTGTTGTTAGGTCTTGCAAATACTGACTGCTACTTTGACAATATTGTTGTACATAAAACTAATTGGTCTGATCACCTACAGGACCTGAAAGATGTTGAGACTGCGCATGCATGGGTTGACTGCCAGCGTCAGTAAGTGTTTTGGGGATTCTCCAAAATCAGATATCTAGGCTTATTATTGGGTAATAATTGTATAACGCCTCTTGAAGATAAAATAAATGCAATTCAATTAATGCCTTTACCTGTAAATAAAAAACAGTTAAGATCTTTCATTGGTACGGTAGGTTATTACCGTAAATTTGTAAAGAATTTTGCTAGTACTGCTGCACCCTTGAATGACCTGCTAAAGAAGCATATCAGTAATAAATTGCAATGGAGTGATGACAAAACTGAGAGCTTCAATAAATTAAAACTCTTTAATGTCAAAACCAATCTTGTGTTTACCTTATGAATCTAAGACATTTTATCTTAGAAGTGATGCCTCCGATCTTGGACTCGGAGGATCCGATGTAGATGGAGTGAAAATGCCAATTGCATATGCTAGCAGAAAATTGCTAGACAGGGAGAAAAACTATGCTACTATTGAGGAGTGTCTA
>NC_091587.1:14922677-14925177 GCF_042767895.1 Penaeus vannamei | reverse complement strand
GTAGGGGTCATGAACTCTCTCGACAAGTGTATTTGGAGATGTCAGTACCTGTGCAGAAGGACCAAGCTACGCGTGTTCAAAGGCCCTGATAATGCCAGTTTTTCTATACGGTAGTGAAACATGGACATCATCTTGTGCCTTGGTGTCTCGTCTTGATGCCTTTTGTAATAGGTCCTTGCGCCGGATCATGGGGTACAGTTGGCGGGACTATTTGTCCAACCAATGGTTGCACCATGAGACTGGTACAGGACCTGTTATCTGCACAATCCGTTCTTCTGTTCTATTCACAGCAACACATGAAATAAATGTTCGCTCGATATAGGTAAATTTTGGTCAGTCATGACGGTCGCTGAAACGACAAGGTAAGAATTTTCAACGTGTCCATATTTTATGACGTGGTATTGACTATGGTGGGATGAATATCTTCAATATCATTCTGTACCTCTATGATACAACCTTACAGACTCAAAGATGTCATATAATAGACTGTATATATTGGTTGTTGATATAATTCAATAAAGCAAGTTGACACCAGTGTTCATTGGAATTATCTAGTCTGATTCGGACACAGAGCTCTCTCACAATGACAACAGAAGATGCAAAATCTCATGCAACTACCACTTTTCATATGAAAAACAATGTATGTAAAGTGTATTAACCATTTTATATAATGCTTTATCAGTGCTTGTAGTTGAAATTCATACATACATATTAAGTACTTAAATGGTTTTCTATTGACATTTTTTATGTAGGATTAAAAAATATAATTTCATTTTTAAAAACATTGTATCTCAGGACAACCTTTGATGCTATCGTGCTTTATTGTGAACATAATTTAACATCAATCATATGTCATAGTGCTTAGGGTTTCGAGATGCTACAAAAAAGGCCTTATGATAAACACTCTTCTTGGTAATCAGGAGCACACCCACACCCACAATCAACGAGGACCAAGTGTTCTTTAGTTGTGTTAACTATGTTTATTCACTGAGTTTATACCTTTGGTTGATGGGTTGTCGCTGTGTGCATAGGGTGCCTACAGACTTTTGCATGAATAAATTTTTGTTGATGTAAATGCTCGCGTGTCCACGCCCTTACCCTTGCCTTTCTTGATCTTTCAGTCTCGGGACATGCAGCCGAATAATGCTAGTCAAATGTGCAGAGACAACTCCTACTATGCAGAGGGTCAGCCAAAAACTGCTCACAAGACGAACCGAAATTGGGGTGAGATACCAGTTTCATTCCCTTTTAAAAGCAGTTAGAAGGAGAGTTTATTGTGGTAATTTATGAATAAATTATACACGCTAACCAATTATTCCTCCATGCAAAACACATGATTAACGGTTTAATTTTCACATTCTCTCCAGATAAATGCGGTAAGGCACTAAGTGCATATGACTTGGTGGAGATTTTAGCACGGGAAGAATTCCTCGACAGCAGCATCTTGCAGGTGATAAGAGAGAGGAATGTAAATCCGGATGATGTACAGATGGTATTAAATAACCACGCAAATATTTTTCACATCAAGAGCGATAGGTTTTGCCTTAAGCTTAGGTTAAAACTATGCGCTGGACATTCAAGTAGCAAAGGATGCGAGAATAAGACAGATTGTGTCGGATTGCACATCTGTCAAAATTTCCTAAAAGGGATTTGCAAGTACAAAGTCTGTAATTTGGGTCACAAGTTAGCAACAGGACATAACAAGAAAGTTCTTGGGAACCTCTTCCTTGACCGACTCGGGGATGATACTTTGCTAAGAGTGCTCTCCAAAAGTCTTCCGAAGAGTACCAGCAATTCCCAAAAGGGAAGTGGAGATCAGAGAACAAGACACAGCTCTCCAAATCGGGCGTTTCTCGAGACTAGTGAATCTGATGCTTATTCTCTTAATGGAGATGATGACTCTGATGCTGATCATTTCTGTGGAAGAAGTAAACGGAAGAAGCCTTCTCCAATCAAGAAGAAAAAGCAAATAGAGACTGTATGGTCCACAGATTCTAACGGAGACGTAGAGATCCCAGAAATCTGCTACAATTCTGTTGAAAGCTCATGTCCTAGACAAGATGAAGGCTGTGAGAAACTTCATTCGTTTCAACATTTCTACTGGCAGATTAGCAAAGACAACAGCAAGTGGTTCAACCTGCCTCCTAAGCTTGTCTTGTGTTTGGAAAAGTCCTACTGCGATGTCTCTCAAGATGGTGTTACTCTACCTAGGCTGAAAGGGGTTGATCTTCAATCAGTCCATATAGACGCCGTGAAAATCCTTTCCCGAGATGAATGGACGTCAGACTTTCATTCAATGACTCTTAAGAATTCCAATCACAAAGTTCAACTTCATCTTCGCAGGCTGTGCTCAGAGAAGACTGACAGCGCGAATGTGAAAGCAAATACTTTTTGTTGGTATTTCAGGGACGATAACGATAAGTGGATTTCCTATGACAATAGTGAAGAACAAGGACAATGCAACACAGCTACCTCAGAAGACATAGAAAAATACTATTTA
>NC_091587.1:14917677-14920177 GCF_042767895.1 Penaeus vannamei | reverse complement strand
CATTATAGATATACTAATCAGGAAGGTAAATACAATTAAAATTAAGTAAATAAATCTTTGTGAATTCTATTGATCCCCTAAACCATCCTCGACATCCTTGACATCCTCAAACGATCGCCACGGTTTCCAAGACAGCTTTCCTGTCTTTCTAGGGATCTATAATGAAATTTATAATTAGTCCAAGCACTATGATGCCAAATATACATTACAGCAGTTTGCTGGCCTTTGCTGGAAGCACGGAGGCCTGAAGTCACTTATGCGAGTTTGGTGGCACAGGTCCTATCTTAACTAAGGAGCAGAGTTACTTATTGTAAATAGGGAAAACATGTTTCACCACTTTCAAAAATCATTTAGCAAGCCTGTATACCGGTACTGAAAGTGCTGTAAAGTGTGGTGGGGCCCTGTCGAGCTTCTTTCCTGTTAGATCAGGAGTGAGGCAAGGCTGTGTCCTTGCGCCAACTCTTTTCAACACTTGCATGGACTGGATACTGGGCAGAGCTACTATTCAGAGTGATTGTGGAGCAACGCTGGGCAACATCAAGGTTACAGACTTTGACTTTGCTGATGTTGCTATTCTGTCATTACTAAATGCATCCAGAACCACCACTAAGGTTTCCAAACATCATCGGCAAAGTCAAGGTTTGTAACCTTGATATTACCAAAAGTTGCTCCACAATGATTTTGAACAGTAGCTCTGCCCAGTATCCAGTACATGCAAGTATTGAAAAATGTTGGTGCAAGGACACAGCCTTGCCTCACTCCTGAACTAACAGGAAAGAAGTTCGACAGGCCCCCACTACACTTTACAGACATGCTATTAGTCCAATAATCCTTGCCGGAATTCCTCTCAGCTTCAGGATCTCCCAGAGTGATTCCCGATGCACCGTATCGAACGCCTTCTTGAGGCCAATGTAGGCTGCAAGCAGCCCACGCCCGAACTCATGACGGCGCTCTACAATGACCCGAAGCGCAAGGATACGGTTTATTGTGGACTTACCAGGAGTGAATCCAGATTGCTCCGGCCTCTGATGCCTCAGTAAGTGGTCTCTGATACGTCTCAGAAGGATGTGAGCAAGAACCTTGCCTGGTATACTGACCAGTGTGATGTCTCGGTGATTGCTGCAGTCCCATCGGTCCCCCTTCCCCTTCCAGAGAGGGATGACCACACCACTCAACAGGTCAGGGGGACCAGTACCGGACCGCTAGATGGCAGCCAGGGCCCGGATTCACTAACGCATTAACGATGGTAAAATCACTGGTAACTATAGTTACCATGGTAAACAGACAGCGGTGGTGTTCACTAATAACTTGTCATCGGAGTTACCATGGTAAATTTTACCAGTGGTCAGAGCACTGTCAACTTCTGGGAAGACGATATCGTCACCTGTTATCTCGTCGAAAAATCAATATCTAAGCAAAGTCCTGGGTTTGTTTTTACACTTGATGTAACTAATATGATGGCAAACAGATATCACAATGCGGACATAGTGAAGAAATGCAAATTTCACATGAAACTACTAAGAATAAAATCCACAAATTCTCGTAAAATTATAGGCCTACATAATAATAGAATGCATGGAACAGATATATAAGTGAACTTTTAAAGAATTCTTCTCTAACATAATTATTACAAATGCTATAGAAAAAAACTACCTTGTTGATATATAGGCTGGCAATACCAACCCTAAACAAGTATAGTAATATCTGTGTCTGTCGGCATTTTGACAATAAACTCCTAAGTGCATAGGCAAGAATAAGCTTGTAAAATTTCCGTTAACAACAAATGGCGATGAATAAAATATTTGTTTGGTCCAGTTCTTTGTTTAACAATGATGAAAAATATATATATAAAAACTGCAGTGTCTCTCTGGTTTCAGGTAAACAATAATATATTAATATAACAGTGTTTATATTGATTCCTATCTATACAGTAAATATGTATCCAACATGATATATGGATATAATCAAATAAATACATTCTTTTTCTTGCATGTGCTTAGTGTTTTAGCTGTGACGATTATTTAAACAATCTCGGTGTCTAGTTCTGTTTACATGTTATGTGATTGGCTAAAGAAACCTAAAGATTATGTATAGCACTCACTCCTTGGTTGAATTGCTCTACTAGAGCTCGCTGTTGGCTACCATTAGAACAAGTCGATTTACGATTTTAACAGCATATCCAAATTACCATTTCTTCATGAATCCCACTTTGCCATCACTGATAAAAGCAATAGTGAATAACCACTGGTAAATGCGTCACGATCTTATGTTAGTGAATCCGGCCCCAGGCCAGCATGCAACCCTCGCGCCATAGGTTCACCACCAGCCTTTAACAGTTCAGCTGGGATACCGTAAGTACCCACTGCTTTGCCACTCTTCACCTTGGAGACCAACCCCCTAACTTCAGTTAGATAGGGTGGATCCTCACTGATGGTTGGGTCCGGCAATAGAATCACGCCACTACCTTCATCCAAGTTAACTGTTGGTGGATCAACCTGGT
>NC_091587.1:14906604-14909677 GCF_042767895.1 Penaeus vannamei | reverse complement strand
AAGATGAACAAACATAATAATAATATTAATGAAAAGCTAAACTTTGGCAACAACGGTAAGTTTGAACCGATTTCATAACAGACTGGTTACTGCAACAGTGCATTCACAACTATTTCAATTAAGTCTTTTTTACCAGGGAAAAGATATGATATTCCAAAACAAAAAGGAACACCGCCACAGTCAACTAAAGAAGCGAAGAAGCCACCAACTCCAAAGGTAAACTTCCAGATTATTTACTATTTCTCTCTAAATCATAGAGCCTATTAAAGGGAAATTTACAGCTCCATAACTTGACCATTGAACTTTCCTAGAGTAGTAATTTCACTGACATTCCTGCATCACTGATAAAGGTAGATTGAATATAGATAAACCAACTAAACAGTTGCAAACAAATTCAGCACCAATTTGGATTTTATCAATGGTTCTCTGCGTCTTGTTCTCTTTTTAAGTTTTTTTTTCCAGATCCACGGTTTCTTATTCCTAAATTCACGATTTTCGTTCCAGTCCCGGAAAAGGTTCCTTAAAAAAAAAAAAAAAAAAAAAAAAAAAAAAAAAAAAAAAACACCCGAGATTTTTCTTTCTTCTCTTTTTTGTCACTCTAAATACTAGTAAACAGGTTTGGAGTACCTGCTAATGAGACTCCAGCCTGTTGGTGTGACTATCTGAAACTGAATTTATGTGACAAAATATATTTTTACTTTCTAGACGTCTAGAGATGCTCGAGGAGAAAAAGTTAAAGCCAAACGAGCAGGAAAGCCTGACCGCAAAGAAGAGAGGACAACAAAAAAGCCGAAATCTGAAGGTAATGTCGATATGTTTTGGTAAACATTTGGTTACATAGGTGTCAGATGCTTAGTGGTTTAGTTTCCTGTCTTATTCCAGAACACATTCTATATGCTAGAAAAGTTTATTTATGATAAGTTCTTACATCTTGCTTATATCAGCAGAATGTGAAAAGGCAGAATCTCCAGACAGTGACACGAAGAAAGCGGGTCAGAGAGAAAAGAAGGATCGAGCAAAAAGTAAGTGATCAAAACAATTGCCCTTATTCATGGTGAATATTGATAAATATTTACATACATTTACAGGAAAATGGATGACTAGAGAAATCAGTGTTTCTTTAAACTATGTGTTTGATATGCAAATGCACATACGGCACACTAAATATGTTAGTTATGACTAAGTGTATGACAGAATATATCAGTCCAGTATGTGTACGAAGCCGAAATGCTATACCTAACACTTTTCTTTGTGTTTATTCATATATGAGCTCAGCTTCTTGTGTGGACAGACAATACTCAGACTTTCCCTATACCAACTGTAGCAGCACGCCCCGAAACCTGAAGTTCTGCATACATCCCAGGTTGGGTCACATCAGGTCACAGCCTTGTCCTCGCTAAAACACCAGCAGGCACTTCTCGTGACTCACTCCCGAGACCTGACTGGCTCACCCGGACACCTCATATCTATATCCAGTTTTCACTAAGGCAAATAATGGATTTAGAGATATAAAATGAAATAACGAAGCAATGAAAATTAAAACCATTCTAAATCACAAGTAATAAAATGGAAAAAAATAACACGCACTAATAAAAATGATTATGACAGAAGTATTACAAATAAAACCAATGATCAACCACCCAAAATCATAAGCATAACTAAAAAAATTACACGGTAAAAGTCAACGTATGAAATCAACGCTCAAGAGCTCAGATATAAAGGAGGGAAATGTGCTACAAAACATTTGTGATTATGAAACTTGAAATGCAAAGCTTATCAGGCTCATAAAACTTTAATATAGGCACACGCACACTCGCATTCACACACACTCCACCGAAAGCTAAAAATATAGTTTATTATGGAAACTGTAAAGCACTCTTTCTTTATATTGGAATGCATATTAATCCAATGTCTTATCATTCTCGATCCGAACATATATATGTGTGTGTATGTGTGTATGTGGTTTTGTATGTGTGTGTGTACATATATACAAATATATATATATATATATATATATATATATATATATATATATATATATATATATATATATATATATATACTTATGTTTGTGTGTGTGTGTGTGTAAATATATATATATATATATATATATATATATATATATATATATATATATATATATATATATATATATATATATATATACACTTATGTTTGTGTGTGTGGGTATGTAAATATATATATATATATATATATATATATATATATATATATATATATATATATATGTTTGTGTGTGTGGGTAGGTATGTATATATATATATATATATATATATATATATATATACACTTATGTTTGTGTGTGTGGGTGTGTAAATATATATATATATATATATATATATATATATATATATATATATATATATATATATATATATATATATATATATATATATATATACATATACTTATGTTTGTGTGTGTGGGTGTGTGTGTGTATATATATATATATATATATATATATATATATATATATATATATATATATATATACATATATACATATATACATATATACATATATACATATATATATATATATATATATATATATATATATATATATATATATATATATATATATATATATATATATATACATATATGGCGAGCGAAACGTTCACGTAGCCGTTAGTCGAACATGCTGTTCGCTGTCAAGAGAATGCCTTATATTACGCAACTTTACTCTTTTACTCACATCAAGAAAAAAATGAATAAATAGATAAATGAACAAATAGTAATAATTCAATATAATATTAATAATGCTGAACATAGAGTACGCAAAAAAAATCTTTTATCCTGTTTCCTTGTTTCCTGTTAGCATATGTTACTTTATTATCTTTTTTTATGTTTTAATAGAAGATAATGTGGATATTTACACATAATCACAGCATCATGTACTCCTCAAATAAAATAAGATGGAAAGATTACATTTCAAAATAAACATAAACAAAAATAAACATAAGGTTCAAATATCTTAAAATATTTTAAGCATACTTGTCTGATCTTTTTTCTACTCTCCTTTAGCAGTACGAGGGCATGGCTATCGAGG
>NC_091587.1:14881604-14889104 GCF_042767895.1 Penaeus vannamei | reverse complement strand
GGAAGAAGCCTTCTCCAATCAAGAAGAAAAAGCAAAACCAGACTGTATGGTCCACAGATTCTAACGGAGACGTAGAGATCCCAGAAATCTGCTACAATTCTGTTGAAAGCTCATGTCCTAGACAAGATGAAGGCTGTGAGAAACTTCATTCGTTTCAACATTTCTACTGGCAGATTAGCAAAGACAACAGCAAGTGGTTCAACCTGCCTCCTAAGCTTGTCTTGTGTTTGGAAAAGTCCTACTGCGATGTCTCTCAAGATGGTGTTACTCTACCTAGGCTGAAAGGGGTTGGTCTTCAATCAGTCCATATAGACGCCGTGAAAATCCTTTCCCGAGATGAATGGACGTCAGACTTTCAATCAATGACTCTTAAGAATTCCAATCACAATGTTCAACTTCATCTTCGCAGGCTGTGCTCAGAGAAGACTGACAGCGCGAATGTGAAAGCAAATACTTTTTGTTGGTATTTCAGGGACGATAATGATAAGTGGATTTCCTATGACAATAGTGAAGAACAAGGACAATGCAACAAAGCTACCTCAGAAAACATAGAAAAACACTATTTGGCTAAACCTAGCACCCCTTTCAGTTTAAGAAGCCAAAAGTTCAACTACGTCCTTGACTTCCAGAGAATGTGCCAAGTAAATGTAATCACCAACAAAAGGCGTGAAATATCAAGGCGTCCTCTAGGACATCTGCAGGATACTTCAGATCCACCTTTCTTAACAGATTCTCCAAATCAAGATTTGTTACCAAGCGATTGGGAAGCCATGCAACCCAAGGAACGCATGCGTCTTGTGGATTTAGACCCAAAATCTGATGAGTATAATAAAGTCATCACCCTTTTGAAAGACGACACTTACAAGGCTAAAGTCAAAAAAATTCAGCGAAATCAGAATCCATACTTATGGAAGGCTTTTCAGCTTAGGAAGGAGGATATGATCACCCAGTATGGAGATGAAGCCAGTGTGAAAATGACAGACCTGTTTCACGGCACTAACCCTGACATCGTGAGAAATATCTGTAAAGAGAACTTTGACTTCCGGCTGCATGGCAAAAGCACAGGGCACATCTGGGGAAAGGGTTCTTATTTTGGTAATGATATTACCTTTTGTTACCGTTACTGCAGGCCTGACTCGAATAGGCTGAGATACTTGTTTGTTGCTAAGGTTTTAGTAGGAACCATAACAGTTGGTGCTAAAGATTTAGAGAGGCCTCCTTTGAACCCGGCAACAAACGAGCTCTTTGACACAACTGTGGATAATGAGTCACAACCTAACATATTTGTAAAGTATGATAAGCAGGAATACTATCCACATTATGTTATGATTATGGAATAGATCACTGAATCAGTTAAAAATTATGCAACCAATACAAGATTGCTTGATTATATGAACGTCCATTACAGACAAGATAATTGAATAGAAACGTATTGCAAAAATTACAGAAAGGTCAATGCAGATAATAATTATATCTATACATATTTGCATCTGTCTGAATGTATATGTGGAGACAGACATACTATGTACATTTATTTATATAAAAACATGCATGTGTTTGTATATATAGGTTTGAACTGTGACAGACCCTGTGTGGGGGATACATAATAGTCCCTAGCAAACATATTTCATTGTATAATCATTTTTTACTAATAAATATTAAGTGCTTGGAGACAAGAAATAACATTTTCTTCCATATTTTCGGGGTACTGGTTCCAGAAACTTGTGATATTTCTACATGAAATACAATACATATATATAATAAAGTTTTTATATGATTCCCCATGAGTAGCAACAGTATGTATTGTTTGGAGGTCATAACCCTGGACAGGTAATATGAAAATTTTTGTTACAGGCTGTAATATATGTCACTTTCAATACGCAGACCTTGAAGCGGCATAACTAGGGAGCTAAGTCATGCAAGAGTTTTTTCTTTACAGCAAATGGACATTCAAAGACTAAATTTATGCAACGTACGAAAGAAAGACGACTGTCGCAGGACAAGTTTGCTAGATATAGAATGTGCAAAACTGATGCAGAATATGAACCTCTACAAGAAAGTAAAAAAAGGCAAGAAAAGAAAATATACATTAATAGATAGATGGATGTGTGTGTGTGTGTGTGTGTGTGTGTGTGTGTGTGTGTGTGTGTGTGTGTGTGTGTGTGTGTGTGTGTGTGTGTGTGTTTGTGTGTGTGTGTGTGCATATACATACATGTATACATACATATATATATATATATATATATATATATATATATATATGTGTGTGTGTGTGTGTGTGTGTGTGTGTGTGTGTGTGTGTGTGTGTGTGTGTGTGTGTGTGTGTGTATACATATATATATTTATATACATATATATACATATATACATATATGTATATATATATATATATATATATATATATATATATATATATATATATATATATATGAATACATACATACACACACACACACATATATATATATATATATATATATATATATATATATATATATATATATATATATATACATATATATATATATATATATATATGAATACATACATACATATATATATATATACACATACATACATACATACATACATACATACATACACACACACACACACACACACACACACACACACACACACACACACACACACACACACACACACACACATATACATGTATATATATACGTATACATATTTATATGTGTGCGTGTGTGTGTGTGTGTGTGTGTGTGTGTGTGTGTGTGTGTGTGTGTGTGTGTGTATGTGTGTGTGTGTGTGTGTATGTATGTATGTATGTATGTATGTATATATTTATGTATGTATATATATACATACATACATACATACATACATACACACACACACACACACACACACACACACACACACACACACACACACACACACACACACACACACACACATATATATATATATATATATAAATATAAATATATATATGTATATATATATATATATATATATATATATATATATATATATATATATATGTAGTTTTCTGTTAAAGAATACTTTAATCACTTAGGCAAGATAAGTGGATGCCTGGTGCAATATAACCAATGGATAGCTGTCTGTGTCCGTGGACAGAAATGTTACCAAATACAAGGTATTTATATTTTTACATAATTATCACAAAAGGCATTAATAGTCCATGACATTCAACAAGGTTCCACCTACAGAGCTTTAAAACAATAAACATGACTGTTCACGGTTAACTTACTTTTCATCATATTAGTCAAGATAGGCAAATATGTTCTGTGACTGCAGACACAGATCAGGACTGATGCGTAGTGGAGTGAAGCTTAGGAGGGACTGAATTATATTTTGCCTGGCTGAACTAAGGCTCAACCATGAAACTGATTGTTATGATATACTGCCAAAGCGTGATTGCTTGGCGCACCGGTGCACTAGCTGCTACCAGCTGATTGATATGTTCGGGAACTGTGTTGTGGTGCAACTGGACGTGAATGTAGTGTGGAAGAAGGATTGAAAGTAAGGCAGGAAAGTGTGCTGAATGTTGGGCGAGTGAGCATGTAATTGTAAAAGGGAGATAGCGTAGGCCTTCCGTCTGAGTGGACGTTGTGAGAGGAAAACCCCTGTATAGATTCTGAGAGTTCAGAGTCCAACTTCCGAAGAACAGTGGGACCTGCAGATGAATAAGCCTCACATCCATAGTCAAGTTTGCTATGAATAAGCACTCGGAAAAGTCACAGAAGCGTAGTGCAGTCTGCATTCCAAGACAGGTGAGAAAGAACCCACAAAATGCAAAGTGCTTTTTGTAGCCTTTACCTTTAACTGTTCAATGGGAAGCACCCACATAACCCTTGAGTCGAAAATTATAACCATGTACTGTACCTCTTCGACAAAATATAACGAGTTTGCTCCTAAATAAAGGGAAGGATGAAACTTTCCTCTTGTGGAAATACATAGCCATGGTCATACTTGGAGAGAATTTGAACCCATGGTATGTTGCCCATTGCACAACTTGATTTACTACTGTCTGCATGTGTCTTTGCACACCCTGTAAGCTTCCTCTTGAACAAAACAGTGTGAAGCCATCCACTTACAGACTACACGAAACAGCACTTGGAATGCCCCTTCCGATGTCATTTATAGCAATGGCAAATAGGGTCACACTTCAGACACTGCTAACTTGTGCGGTCAGTGTGTTTTCCTTTTCTAGCAACGATGTCAACCTGAAGATTATCATTTCTTCTATCAGCCTGCAGATGCAGCTGGTCAGAGAAATTGGTTTGTAATTCCCTGGTATGGAAGCATCCTTACTAGGTATGGGGCCAGGAATGATTATAGCTTCTTTTTATGTGGATGGCACTATGCTCTCAATAAAGATTCTATTGAATAGGTCCAACAGGAACTTATGGGAGTTCTCTGATAAGTGAGATATCATTTGGTATAGAGCATTTTCAGTTCATGGGGTAGTCTTAAGGCAGAGCTGCAAAGCAGTCCATCTCCCTAAGCAAAAATTATTCTGCTGCAATCTTACTGAAGAACACTGGGCAATCATTCCTGTTCAGCCTGAAGGGTGGAGAGACAGGCAGTGTAACATGCCTCAAAGATCTCTGCCATGGATTTAGCTAGAGGATTTGCAACCTTTTTATCTTTTTTTCTTTTTTCTTTTTTGTCAGATTTGTGCCATCTATCTTTAGAGCAGGTGGTGACATGGAAGTGCTCTTTCCATGTTCTTTTGCAATGGATCAAGGTCACATCCCTGGGGCGTCATTTCAGCTGCTTTGGAGCAGGAGGTCAATGCCATTCACCTCCTCCAAAAGTACTGAAAAGTGGTCACTTCATGACATGCTAAGTGAAATCCAACTGCGTACCAGGTAAACCAATTGACAGGTTAGTGTTGGAGAATGTCTCCGTTTCAATTTGGAATGTGTGAGTGGGTCAGTGTTCAGAAAAACTGCCTCTACTTTTAAAAATAAGACTCTAAGGTCCTTCTCAGAGGATTACACAGAGTATCTCCCCAGAAGTGATGCCGGCCAATGAAATTTCCCAAAAGTAGAAATGGACGAGGCAAATGTCCAAATAGATCTTCCAAATCATCTACATTGAGATTATGTGGAGGAATGTAGATGGATGCAACAGTGTAAGGTCGTGTCAAGCCTATCTTCACAGTCTTAACCTGCAGTGTCATCTGCAGATGCATGGCTTTAAAGGGAATATCCTGATGTACCATAACTCCTCCATGAGGTCCATTATCAAAGGCCCCATTATGGCCTTGACCTGATAATTCCATTGGATCAGGGTATCCATATCTTCAGGTTGACAAGTTACTTTTTCATAAGGTGTTTGGCAGCACTTGAGGTTAAGGTACACCCCACAACTTCTTTAGGCTTTCCCATACCAGCATCTTGGGAGTGCTTATTAGAGTGATGTCTTTGGACAGGCTCAAGATTTCTTTGTACAAAAGCCAAATCAGAGCCTTTAGTCCTGGACTAACAGCTAAGGCCCCTGTGAATGTGGGAGCAGGTGGAGCTGTCACCATCTGGAATTGGGCACATAGGACTTTACCTTAAAATGATACCATGTCATCTTTACCAATTCCAGAGGGACTTACGTTTCAAATGTTAGAACTGGTTGATTGTTCTATACCATCAACTTTCTTTTTAAAACGCTTTTCTGCCTTTACCTTAAACTTCCTAATTTTCCAACAGTCATTCCTCAGAATACCTCATGAAGTCTCGGGTGAAGACAATTTCCTTACACTGATTGTTTTGTGAGAACACAAAACTTGAACCTGGGAATGTTGCATATCGCAGAGCCAGTTCTTTTTATATTTGAGGAAGGAAAATGGTATTTTCCTCCTATCTTTTCGCGGTCTTCCAGAAGCTACGGAAACATTCCATGGCATTTCCCAGTAACATGATGTTGTAAGCTGAAAAGTGTGAAACTGCGACCAATAGTGCTAATTGGCAACTCTATCCCTGGAGCCGCACGTCCTGCATCGCCAGGAAAGGCTAGACAGTCTTTGGAAAGATTCAGCAGGGTTTGGAAGGCCGAGAAAAGGTAGGAGAAAAATACCATTTTCCTTCCTCAAATGTCCTATTTCCTCCTACGTCCCAATGTAAAAATACAAAGAAATGAAATTATGAACAACATAACCTTGGCTCATAGTAGCCCCGTAAAAAACAGAATACAGCTCGAAAAAGAAATTAAAAGTTATTGGCAACAAAATATATAATGTTCATTGGACAACACTGGAATTCCATTAGTCTTTGTGGAACAGTCTGTAGAAGAAGCCCAGAGTCTCGGACTTGAGAAAGATCAAAAGATCTGAGGAATGCAAGGGTGGACTCAATATCGCGGATTTAATGTGCTTGGGGAGATGATTCTGGATCAGCTTCACGAATTACCTTCCATATAACCACAGTCAAATGAGATCTATCCCAGCCCACCTCCAGGCAGGGCGGATCAGTGGTTAGGTATGCACAGAGGGCGCCTACAGGACAGAGCATATGATGTAACTCGTCGACACGTCATGATAGCACCGTCACAGGTTCCAGACGATGTCGTTCACGCATCATTCTTCCCAAGAAAATGGGGATGAGGTGCCAAGGACACATAGGAGTGGCGGATATGCCGACAATGCTATGTTGTGACCCTCTGGTACCGGATGACAGAGCTAGGAGGGACAAGGATCGCTGAAGGAGTGTTTCTTGCATCGCTGATCTATGGCAACACATGGATTCCAGATGCGTTAATGCATGTTGTAGCAAACAAGATGGGGAAGCGGGGCTTGGAGGAGGTCAATGCAGAAATAATGTAGATCTCATGAGCTCCAGTGCGTGAGGGTCTGCGCTAACTCCAAACGCTAAGCACAAGGGGTCAGCAATAGCCACTAGGTGTGAAGAGATTGTGTTGCATGCTCTGTCCTGGGGACAGAGCATGCAACACAATCTCATGCCGCAAATTGGAGAGGGGTTGACTTTGTAATGATTGTTATTTTGTTGTCCTTCAGGAATGATTGAAACTTCTTCCAAGAGGACTGATATTGCTGGATAGTCGAGGCTCTATGGCTGGCTAGGAAGTCGTCGACTAGGGAGTCAGGAAGGACACGTATTGCTAAAGCAAGAAATTCCATGGGTGAAGACTCAATGATCTCACAAACTACAAGACCGGGTCTGTTGTCAGAGCTTGATCTCCAAGAGGGAGAGGACTGGGGCGCCACCTGATAAGTGTTCGGGCCGAAGGCTGGGTTCCCCATTTTGGGGCTACAAGGAGATCATGACCTTGATTACTGTTAGTGGAGGAGGGAAAAGGTAGATGTGACACCATTGGTTCAAATTCTCTGCAAATGCGTCGGGGTCTCTCGCACGAGTCTGAAAGAAATGCGAGAGATAAAGGGGGACCCGAACATTTTCTCTTGTTGCAAATAGATCGATTTGGGGTATTCCAAAGCGGCATGTGAGGTGCATAAAGAGGGATGGCTTGAGATGCCTCTCCACCAATGAG
>NC_091587.1:14835907-14838407 GCF_042767895.1 Penaeus vannamei | reverse complement strand
TATATATGTGTGTGTGTGTGTGTGTGTGTGTGTGTGTGTGTGTGTGTGTGTGTGTGTGTGTGTGTAATATATAATATATATGCATATATATATATACAAATATATATATATATATATATATATATATATATATATACATATATTTATGTATATATATATATATATATATATATATATATATATATATATATATATAAATATATGATGTTTATATGTACATATGTATATATCAATACATATATACATATATCTATGTATTTATCCCTGTCTCTAAATATACATAATAACGTGCAAAAATGAATAGATATACATGTAATTTCATTACTTCAGTTACCGTTTGGACATTTTATTCATTAGTCAAAATTTCTTGTCAGGAATCGGTACAATTTAATGCATATTATGACAACCAACACAGAAGGTTGATTAAAGAAGCGCTACTGAAGTCTCCGTAGATTGGAGAGGGAGAGAAAAATGTGATGCATTAATAATTGGTCTTGTAAAGAGTTTTTTTTTCTAGACCCTTAATTATATTTTAATTTTTATATTTCCTATTTAAGAATTAAGAAAACTGATATGTACAATGAAAATAAGCACAAATGTAAATCTCGATATAAGGTACTACCTTTGATTAATCTGTTCTTTCATTTGATGAAGACAGAACTAGTGCGTATATCTATGATCATTTCATACAACGCCAAAAGAACTCTTGTGTGACTGCACCGCGCCCGCAGGCCGCGCGGAGCCAGCAGCGGGGACCACCAAGGCTCCAGACTTCCCTAGACACACAGGCGCCGAACAGCAACTGAAACGCTGGAGCTGGAATTAAGGAGCCAGCTGATCCGCCCGTGGAACCACACCAAGCCTTTCGCTAAAGGTTTATTTGGCTTATTGACATTGTCTTAGAAAGTGCGTTATACATTTAATTCATGTATTATGTTGGTTTATTGGTTTGCCTCCGCCTCTTTATCAGAAGCAAATAGAATTTCCATCTTTAAAATCATTATTATCATTGTCATTGTTTTTGCTATTATTGTTATTGTTGTACTTTTTCCTATTTTATTTTCATTATTATCACTTATCGTTATTATTATTAACAGTAGTGGTAGCAGTACTATTATTTTTATAATTATCATTATCTTTATTATTATTATTACTATTATCATTATTATTATTATTATTATTATTATTATTATTATCATTATTATTATTATCATTGTCATTATCATTATCATTATTATTATTATCATTATCAATATCATTGTTGTGATTATAATCATTATTATCATTATTATCATTATCATCATGATTATCATTACTACTACTACTACTATCATTTCATTATTTCTTATGCCACACGTAAATTAGCCTTTACTTCAGTCTGTGCTTGGGTAACAATGTAAATTTCCGCCATTAGTATAAAGTGATATGTCACTTCTGAAATGTTTAAAGAATTGTTACATGGAATAGAATTTGTTTATATACATAGGTTGTTTGTAGGCGTTGAATGTAATTTCTGGTTATTTATCAAAAGTCGAAGGTACAAAATATAGTTTAATTGGATATGCACACCAATGACAGCGTTTCCTCAGACTGCAGGTATTACTATGAGGAAGGTATCTGCAAAATGGTAACAATTAAAATTTGGCTTCACAGAGCATGAAGACAACAGACGAAGAACTGGCAACTTGAGACTTTAGTAAAAATGTAAAGGAAATAAGGATTCATCGTCTCATGTCTTATATAGCGCTGACTATAAAGAATTTATTCATTTTAGTATCAGCACAAAAAATTACTCCATTTAGCTTCGTTTAGTTTGTTACAATTACGCTAGAGTTATACGAACGCTCTAGAAAACATGATTCGCCGTGTGCAGCGTAGTTTCACGTTTTATGAAGATCTGTGCTGTCCATGCTGTGTCAACTATTTATGGTTTTGATAATGTACTGTTTATATGTGTGAACATTTATTGATAACAAAGTTGTCTTTTATGTGATATATAACGGAATTCTGTGATATAAGTACGTGCCATTCCTACAGTATTCTGATATTTTTATGAAGCTTTATTTATATACTAAAGAATAATGTTTCCTTTTCACTTATGAGCATGCCTTGTCCTTAGGTATTAGCCATATAAAAAGTGTCTTACATATCTCAGGAAATGCCTTGAAGTAGTAGTATAAATGAATAGGGATAAATTTGTGTTTAATGTTTAAAGAATGCTAGTCTAACAGCATTTTCTTTATAATTTTCTATTGATTTATTCTTAGAATTTCTATCGCGTATTCTGTTACTATTATTGGATATTTGTTTACTTTATATTTCCAAGCTTGTGAGGATTTATTTTCTAACGGCTTTTCACCACGCTTGCTTGTGCCTGTGTGCGTGCTAGCAAAGAGCTGTCATCTAGCACGTTTGGAAACACGATTTAGGGCTACCAGCTTGTGATCTTGACAATGAAGGTTTAACTGACAGCAAATGTGTTACTTAAGGCAGTGCAAAG
>NC_091587.1:14804064-14805407 GCF_042767895.1 Penaeus vannamei | reverse complement strand
CATATCATTATTACTATTATCATTATATAAAGACACTACCTTCAGACTTCCGCCTTTTCGTTGTCTTCTGCATAGCTTTAGGCTTTCCTGCTTGCTTGTCTATGTCCGTCTCCCCTCGAGCATCTCTGCTTTTCGTGACAGTCTAGAGAAATGAGACATATTTCATCACATAAACTTAATTCCAGGAGTCTCTTTAGCAGGTAATCTAAACATTTCCATGTATTTATCAACGAAAAAATCGCAGCTGGAGCCTGTTCTTTTAACATTCAGTCTTTCTTCATCAGTAATGCAACAAACTATGGCAGTGAAACTGCTACTTTAAGAATGTTCAATGGTCAAGTTATGGAGCTATAAATTACTCCAACATGCTCTTTGATTTAGAGAGAAATAGAAACATCTGGAAGTTTACCTTTGGAGTTGGTGACTTCTTCGCTTCTTTAGTTGATTGTGGCGGTGTTCCTTTTTGTTTTGGAATGTGTTTTTTTCCTGGTTAAGAAAATACAATTAACAGTTGTGAATGCACTGTTGCAGTAACTGTTATGAAATCGGTTCAAACATACCATTGTTGCCAAAGTATAGCCAAGTAATGATTATTGCAGTTATTGTCATTCGGTATTATACAACAACGTTATTATTGCTGTATAATCATCATTATTTTCAATATCATTACAACGAGGGTCTTGAATTTATTTTCACATATAATTTCATGGGTTACCTATGCTTCCATAGGCATGATCCCTTACCCAACTTCTTCGCAGGTTTTGCCGGACATGGAGTTTTTCCTTTCGACTTCTGGTGCTTGCTTGACGAGCGTTTGTGCTGCTGTGTTTGGTTATTCTTCCGTCTGGACTCTTTGGGATTCTGCCTTAAGCGCTGGCCACTCCTCTGTGATTGGCGCTCCTTAGGGCCTTGCTGTTCCGGCTCACTGCTGCTGTCCTCACTACTCTCGCCATCTCCATCCTCGTCCTCAGACTCGCTGTCTTGCTCTCTGTTAGGATCGGATTCTTCTTCATCAGTTGTCTGCTCGTCCTCTTCAGAATCGCTCCCTTCGCTTGACTGATCTTCCTCTTCATCATCTTCACTTCCTTCGCTTGACTGATCTTCATCAGTTTCTTCGCCTGACTGATCGTCCTCATCATCATCACATTTTTTGCTTGACTGCTCTTCCTCTCCATCACTTCCATCCGAACTGCTGTCTCGGTCAGATTCCTCACTCGGGTCAGACTGGTCATCCGAGTCCTCTGACTGGGGTTCTTGTGGCTTTTGCTTTGTGTTCTTTGCATTTCGCTTTGTGCCTTTTAGCTTCTTCCCCTGGTCCATCTGTATTAGTAAATAATTTTGTA
>NC_091587.1:14776564-14786564 GCF_042767895.1 Penaeus vannamei | reverse complement strand
CCTTCGGAAGGGAACTCCTGGCAGCATACTCCGCGGTGAGGCACTTCCAGCCGTACATGGAGGCTAAGGAATTCCACATCCTGACGGACCATAAACCCCTCACCTTCGCCCTACACTCGAGGACCCGCCGCCAATCCCCTCGCGAGGAGCGCCACCTGGACTACATCTCACAGTTCACGACGGACATCTGTCACATCCGGGGCGCGGACAACGAGGCCGCCGATGCCCTCTCGAGGGTTACCATAGCTGCAGCGACCCACGCCGACGACGCAGTGGATTACCACCTGGTCAGCAGTGAACAACGCCAGGACGCATCCATGATTTCGCTCATAGAGAGCCAGACTTCCCTTAGCCTTGAGAGAGTCAAGATCCCAAACTCCCGCGACGACCTGCTCTGCGATGTCTCCCTCGGCTACTCACGACCATACATCCCGCCTTCCCTCCGCCGGCGAGTCTTCGATGCATACCACCAGCATCAAGGCATCTGGGGCACCAACATCTCATCCGCGGCAAAGTCGTCTGGCCTGGCATCAACAAAGATGTTTGACAGTGATGCCGCTCGTGCATCGAATGCCAGAGGACCACGATCTACAGGCATACAGAATCTCCCTTTCAGACGTTCCCTATCCCAGATGAAAGGTTCCAACACATCCACATCGATATAGTCGGACCCCTGCCCTCGGACGACGGCTACAGCTACATCCTGACGATGATCGACCGCTTCACTGGATGGCCGGAGGCTACGCCTATCCGCGACATCACCGCAGCGACGGTCGCCAGGACCTTCCTCAGCACCTGGATCTCCCGTTTCGGCACGCCTGATACCGTCACTACCGACCGCGGCGCCCAGTTCGAGTCGGAACTCTGGCGCCAGCTGATGGTACTACTCGGTTCCAAGAGAATCATGACGACCGCCTACCACCCCTGCGCCAACGGCATGGTCGAGCGACTCCACCGACATATGAAGCAGGCCCTGACATCCTCCTCCTCCAACAGGAGGTGGGTCGACCAACTCCCCCATGTCCTTAACATCCGGACATCCTTCAAAGAGGACCTGCAGTGCACCGCAGATTTCATCGTCACAGCCGGCAACTTCGAACCAGGAACCTTCGGCAAACAACTCTGCGAACGGATGACCCGGATATGCAGCCGACCGACGAGACCCACCCGACAACAGGATATATACATGCCCCCAGGACTCTAGGATTGCTCTCATGTCTTCGTGAGAAAACATCCCAGACCTCCTCTCTGTCCTCCATACAAGGGTCCATTCCCGGTCATCCGAAGAGGCGACAAGACGATCACCATCCGCCGCCCAAAGGGAGAAGACACCGTGACCGTCGACCGCGTTAAACCAGCACACCTACACCAGCCCATCAAAATCGCCAAAGTCCGTTTCGCGACCGCGAAACTAGAGGGGGAGTACTGTAGCGGTTCCTGATTGGCCATCAATCGAGAACCGCACCTGACCTGTGATTGGCCGACTCCTGCCTCAGGACTGCCCAAACTGACTGAGTAAACATCGCCGGTCAGGTTTTTAAGCAGCCGGACCTGAGCCGGAATCATCATTCGCCTCACGACGGTTGCTGACATCACTTGTGCTTGGTTTATCACCAAATAAAGAGATAAAAATCCAGTTCGGTTTTATAACCCCAACAATATATATATACATATATATATACATATACATACATATATGTGTGTGTGTGTGTGTCAGTGTGTGTTTATTCATATTTATTTTTAAACATACATATATATGTATACATATATATATATATATATATATATATATATATATATATATGTATATATATGTATGTATATATATATATATATATATATATATATATATATATATATATATATGTGTGTGTGTGTGTGTGTGTGTGTGTGTGTGTGTGTGTGTGTGTGTGTGTGTGTGTATGTATATGTATATATATCTACACACATATATATGTATATGTGTGTGAGTGTGTGTATATGCCTACATTATGGTTGATTATATTGCTACTTCCATATGCCGTATAGTATCCAAATGCCTTCACAATTTACTTTCTTTATCACACAAACTACGCTCTCTTTCCCGTCAAAGACCACCATTCAGACTTCTACATGGAGGCATACCAGCTGAATCAATGGAGATAACTCCTGAAATGGTTGTGGGAAAGAACTCTGCAGTCACAAAACAAGGCACCAAAAGAAGCAACTGACAATTAACAGATCCATAATCATTGATTTGATCTTCATTAAGAGCCGAAGATCAGCAGTGAATATCAAAATTTACATACCAATAAAACATATTGAATAAGGCAAATGTCAGTGTTGCAATTGCCAGTAAATAATTATCTCTCACCGATGCGAGTCGCCTAAACAGCACATTGCTGATTCCTTTGATATCTTGCGACCCCTGAAACGCTATAAAAAAGGCCAGATGAGTCAGAGTATATTCAAGCTGATCTCTTACCATTTATTGTAAAACGAATAGGCTAAAAATACAATTGCTACACTTGGGTTGCCACTTCCAGCAAGCGGATGCTCTGTTGAAGAAAAGAATAATAATTCTATAATCTAGATTTTATTTTCCAAACACGTTCATGCAGACACAGCCTGCACTATCTCCCTTTTTATACTTACATCCCAACATTAAGAACACACTGTATCATCCTTTCGCACATTTTCTTTTACGCAATGCTTTACTACAGGTATTATTATTACTAATGTTGTTATCATTCTAATTATCATAAATATCATAGACCCAGTCGAGTTATAGGTCTGGTTGAGTTCGGGCTCAACAAAGGAAATATTCATCTGCAGACGTAAGGTTCCATGGACCATGGTAGATCATCCTTATTAAGAAAGGCCTGAAGCAGCACCAGTACCCCAGGAGAGCCACATGGCAGAGACTTTTAACACATGGTGGTGGTTCACGGTGTTGTTACTGGGGATGAATTTTCGGTAATTAATAAATCACCCATAGGTCTATCAGACCTGAACCCAAGGCGCCTGGCAAAGGCACCGTAGGAACTCTGCAAGGCGAAAACCTCTGGAATGTTTGGCAAGCAGTGATAAAGAAGGGAACTCCGAGGATGGTGCTGTCAATATTGGTAAAAGTGGCCCAAGAACTGGCGAAGTGAGCAGTTGTACTTAACTCTAAATAATCCAATAAACACGTTACAGTGTATGTAAACAATGAGAAAAAGAATCAGGCAGCTAGAGTTCAAATTTTCCCCAATCCTCTTATCATCCTTGGCTTATGATATTATGTGCAAAAATATTGGATTAAAAATTGGGAGTCTGATGGAGCTGGCCACAACAAATATATATATATATGAAAATGAAACTAGCCACAATGAGAATTGAAAATAAGCGTGACGTTTCAAACTCTTTGCAAGTTCCTCATCAGACAAAAACCGAAATGGATGATCCATTTGATCCATTTCAGTTTTAATCTAAAGAGGAACTCACGAAGAGTTCGAAACGTCACGCTTATTTTCAATTCTCATTGTGGCTAGTTTCATATTCATTTATGTGTTCATGTGATTGTGTTTGTGTTCAAATATATATATATATATATATATATATATATATATATATATAGTCAACGTTAGAGGTTGGGCGTGGAGCAGGTAAATGAAAAAGGGTCAAAGGAAAAAAGGCTGGAGAGTTTATTTGGGGGAGGTAAATGTTTGACCCCACGAGAGACCTTGCCCTGGGTGCCGAGGTCGGAGTGGTGATGAGTGCAACCATTGCCTGCCGTGTTTCTCTCTGCTCTTCTCCTGTTCTGCCTGGTCTGCCTTGTTGTCTGACAAGACGTCCTTTTATCCAGCTATGCGAGTGTGTTTTCCTTGCTTAGGAGAAAGTGTTAAAGGGGAAAGTAGAGTGAACACCTGCTTCAGCTGACAGAGGAAGACACTTACTATGGCCTTGGTGCAAAAGAGGAAACCATCTGGTCTTGAGCATATCATTGACATATCGCTCAGCCACACAAATGGCTCATCCTTGAGCTGCCTGTAATGTCTTATGCACTAATGGCATGTCTGGTGGCAAGATCTGCTAGGCTTTTACAGGTGGTTGTTGGTGATCTATGGTCCCTAAGATCGTAGCTTGCCAGGTTAGTGGCATAATATAGGTTTCACAGTGAGGTGCAACATTCAGTAGCGAGGAGGGTCACATTGCCTTCTGGGCTGAAATATAATTGTTTCAGGCCAGAGTTCGAGAATGCATCTTCAGTGACTTCGTCGGGAGGGTAGCACAGGCGTGAGTAGTCAACACAAAGTAGTGTGGCAGACATGATGTGGGTAGGCGAGGATCAGAAGAGGACTTGGTAGCAATGGCTAGGCGTTAAGGGAGGCAAAGAGACACTTCTGCAGGAGTTTAACTTGGTGACAGGAACATTCTTAGTTCTTACACCACTAGCCACCAGATGTTAACGTAAGAGGTTGGACGTGGAGATGCATATATATATATATATATATATATATATATATATATATATATATATATATATATATATATATATATATATAAATAAACACACGCACACAGATCGGTAGTATCACAATATATGTATTGGCGATACATATTGCTTTGTATTGGTATCAGTATGGTCTTAGCTACAACAGTATTGCTTTATTGCTCTCTTTATCGAAAAAAATGATACATATGTATATTTGCATGTCTCTCTCACTTTCACTATCTCCCTATATCTCCCTCTCAGAATTTTTCTATATCTATAAAAGGCACTGGACCTCCTATGTAGATACTGGTGGGCAGTAGTGATACACTGTTTATTGTTTCACATATATTGTTTAAGAATTAACGCACGAGTATAAATGGAACACGATACTGTAGCAATTCCCGATTGGCCATCAATCCAGAACCGCACCTGACCTATGATTGGCCAACTCCTGCTTCGGGACCGCCCATACTGGCAACATTCAGCACTCGACAGTGGACCTGACAATACTTGAGCTTGGTTCCTCAACAATAAAGAGATAAAATCCAGTTTGGTTTTATAACCCCAACACTGGTGACCCTCGGAGTGAACTAAGTTTTTACACAAGATGTTACCAACACAGGATGCTACCAGTCTGCTCTCTGGTCAGCCTGCCGGAATGTTTTTTTTTTTTTTCAAGTGGAGCAGGAATTCCTCCTCAGGAATATCACCACCCAGACCACTAAATTCTGCCTAATGGTCACTAACCTCCCGCCAGAACTCCTTCTGACCGTCGGCGACCTCCTGAATGATCATCGGTACACCACTTACGAGGCCATTCTTAGGTGAGCAGCACCTAACCCTCTGACCGCGTTAAGCTCCTTCCTCTCATCTGACACCGTGGACAGCTGTACCCCCACAGAAATCCTTCACCACTTCCAGTGCCTCCTCACCCACACCGGCACGACGCTCCCACTGGACGTCATGCACTCCCTCTTCCTCAAACGGCTGCCCGCTGATATTCAGCAAATCCTGCTAGTGTCAGACGACCCATTGGGGCAACTTGCCCTGAAAGCCGACGCGATGCTTGCAGCTAGGGCGCCCACACCGTCAATAGCAACAGTGTCTGCCACAACTACCACATCGCCAAGACGGCCGTCATTACACCTTTCGGCCTGTTCCGAATTCCTTAGGATGCTCTTCGGTATCTGCAACGCCGCTCAGACCTTCCAGCGCTTTATCAACGACGTGACTCGCGGCCTTGAGGGGGTCTTCGCCTACACTGACGACATCATCATCGCCAGCGCCTCAGAGGCAGACCACGCCCGCCATCTCCACACCCTCTTCGGCAGACTGCAAGAAGCAGGGGTCATCATCAACCCGGGAAAGTGCCAGTTCGGTGTCGCTTCCCTCTCTTTCCTCGGCCACACCGTCACCCCCCCAAGGCATCACCCCAGTGCAGGAGAAGTTCACCGCTATAAGGAAGTTCCCCAGGCCAGCGACCGAGAAACAGCTGCAGAAATTCCTGGGCATGTTTAACCTACAGAAGGTTCGTTCCCGGGTGTGCCCAGCTCCTCAAGCCCCTTCACGCCCTGATCACACCTAACAGGGCCAGAAACACCAAAGTCGAGTGGACGTCCCCGACAAACGAAGCCTTCGAAGCCTGCAAAGAAGCCCTGGCCTCTGCCTCCCTGCTTAATCACCCTCTGCCCTAGGCTCCTCTCAGATTAGCGGTCGACGCCTCCGATACTGCCATCGAGTGTTGTCCTCCAGCAAGGTCAGGGCAATCAATGGCAACCCCTTGCCTTCTTTTCGCAGACCCTGTCGCCACGCTAGTCACGGTACAGTGCCTTCAGAAGGGAACTCCTGGCAGCATACTCCGCGGTGAAGCATTTCCAGCTGTTTGTGGAGGCAAAGGAATTCCATATCCTGACGGACCATAAAACCCTCACCTTCGCCGTACACTCGAGGACCCGCCGCCAATCCCCTCGCGAGGAGCGCCACCTGGACTTCATTTCCCAGTTCACGACGGACATCCGCCACATTCGGGGCTCGGACAATGAGGCCGCCAATGCTCTGTCAAGGGTGACCATATCTACTGCGACCCTTGCCGACGATGCAGTTGACTACCATCTAGTAAGCAGAGAGCAACGCCAGGACACGTCCTTGACTCCACTCATAGAGGGCCAGACTTCCTTCTACCTTGAGAGAGTCAAAATCCCGAACTCCTGTGATGTCTCCCTCGGCTACCCTCGCCCATACAACCCGCCTTCCCTCCACCGGCGATTCTTCGATGCCTACCACCAGCATCGCGGCATCCGAGCCACCCAACACCTCATCCGCAGCAAGGTCATCTGGCCCGCCATCAAAAAGGACGTTCGGCAGTGGTGTCGTTCCTGTATGGAATGCCTAAGAAACAAGATCCACAGGCACACCAAATATCCCCTCGAGACTTTTCCTTTTCCAGACAGTAGGTCCCAACACGTCCACATAGACATAGTGGGACCCCTGCCCATGGACAACGGCTACAACTACATCCTGATGATGATCGACCGCTTCACCAGATAGTCCGAGGAACTCTGGCGCCAGCTGATGGTATTACTCGGTTCCAAGAGAATCAGGACGTCAGCCTACCACCCCTGTGCCAATGGCATGGTCAAGCGACTCCCTGACATCCTCCTCCAACAGGAGGTGGGTCGACCAACTCCCCCATATCCTCTTTAACATCCGGACATCCTTCAAAGAGGACCTGCAGTGCACCGCCGCGGAAATGGTCTACAAAACAACGCTCGCCCTCCCTGCAGATTTCCTTGTCACAGACAGCAGCTTCGAACCAGGGACCTTCAGCAAACAACTCTGTGAACGGATGACCCGGGTACGCAGCCGACCGACAAGACCCACCCGACAACAGGACATATACATGCCCCCAGGACTCCAGGATTGCTCTCACATCTTCGTGAGGAAACATCCCAGACCTCCTCTCTGTCCTCCTTGTGAGGGTCCATTCCCGGTCATCCGAAGAGGCGACAAGATCACCATCCGCCGCCCAAAGGGAGAAGACACTGTGATCGTCGACCGCGTCAAACCCGCACACCTGCAACAACCCTTCAGGATCGCCAAAGTCCGTTTCGCGACCGCGAAACTAGAGGGGGAGTACTGTAGCGGTTCCCGATTGGCCATCAATCCAGAACCGCACCTGACCTGTGATTGGCCGACTCCTGCTTCGGGACCGCCCATACTGGCCAAGCTTATATCGCCGGTCAGGTTCTTAAGCAGCCGGAGTCAACATTCAGCACTCAACGGTTGACCTGACAATACTTGTGCTTGGTTCCTCAACAATAAAGAGATAAAATCCAGTTCGGTTTTATAACCCCAACAAAACGACTGGTCAGTGGTGAATGGAACCCCATGTCCTGGCCCTGGCGAGGGTGCAGCCACATGGAGAGTGATTGTGGTCCATTTAGCAGGCGGGAAGCATGAGCGTCTGACTGGAGGTGAGAGCAGCCCACCCTGGCGGAGCACGGCATGGCCCGTGGAGAGTGTAAGTGTCTGAGTGAGAGTTGGGTCACCTCCGCTGACCTCTTATAGGGGAGGTCGCGACACGATACGACTGGTCATTGCTGAGTGGAACCCACAGCATAGCCCTGGCGAGGGGACAGCCGTGTGGAGCAGTGAGTGGTCTGGTCAGCAGGTGGGAAGTGTAAGCGAATGAGTAAGAGCAGGCTGCCCTGGCAGGGCACGGTACGGTCCGGGGAGAGTGCGAGTGTCTAAATGAGAGTTATAGGGGCGGTTATATTTAGGCCCAGGCAGACAGACAAGCGAACCATGTACTCACAAGCCTGGTGTGGGTTTGCACCAAGTGACCATCGTGGACACCATGTAGTGTGCAACAAGGACCACATGGTCTACGAGATTCCATAACTATTCAGTATGCTATAATATCTCTCTCACTCTCATTATCTCTCTACATCTCTCTCAGAATCTTTCTATATCTCTCACTTCCTCTCAGCCTGTAGATGTGTGTGTGTATTTGTGTCTTTCTCTCTCACTCACTCTGTCAATATGGATACTTAAGAAGTGTGGAAGAGGAAAGGGACTATCTCTTTTTTTCTCTGGTCATAAAGGACGGCTCTTTAATACTCTTATTGTAATATAAGGTTTTGTCCTATTCAAAACAATATACATACACATATATACAAACTTATATGTATATGCCTTTTAGCACTGATGGGATCTCTGGATCCCGCCTTGCAATCGTCGCCATTTGTAATACAGGTTATTACTGTAAACCAGAGATTGCCTGTCGGGAGTCTCAGCTTCCATCGATAATTATGACTCAGAGGTCATCTGGCACTTCCTTTTACATGTCGCGAAAATGACTGATGAATCAAAACTTTCCTTGGCATTGGACCTGCAGGATTTCACCTGTCCGACCACCTCTAGTTGTTTTGATGGGTGATTATCTATTCGATATCTACATACGTTTTAGAAAAATGTATATTGTTTATCATAAAAATCATCCTTTTATGATAAAACTTCATACAGACTTCATATATGGGGAAAATATTGACGGGTATGTCAGTTCCCGACAGGAAAGGGGGTGTGGAGGCATATTTTTCAAAGCTCACCGTTCACTAGTAGATAAGTGAAAACTGCAGATTTGCAAGATATACCGTGTACTTTTGCTTCTTAGAATGAAGCCTAGTATTCTGATCGTGCATTATATTGCGATTCACACCAAAAGGTGCATTGATTTTTTGTTTCATTGTATTTTTCAGATTCTAAGCAAACCAGTAGCAGCATTATAAACATATTGCAGCTGTTTAGACCTTGTAGATCCTGAATGTTCCTCGGGTATGTTGCAGAAGATATTATAATACTTACCGTTAAAATATCATAAAAAATGTATGGTCCATGAAAGGAGATGATGAGTAACTAAGCTGTTTTGCATTTTTTTTAAATATTGTCCTTGCTGAGACAGTAAAACTGGACCTGGACGATGAATCGGTGGCAGTATTGCTGGAAAATGTTCCGTCGGATTATGGAGACAGACACTGAAGGTGAGATAGATGATGAGGCTCCAAGTCCTAGGGACCATATCAACAATGATCCAGTGTTTCGTGCTCAAGAGGAATGTTGTATTGTTATCATTGGAGGTGATGAGACGGCACCTGATACTAATGTAGGGAACCCTGATATGGTTGGAAGGCCTTCAACATCAGGGGACGACCCAACCTCGAAAGTAAATAACAAGAACAAAGAACATCGGAGATGGAGAAAGAAATCACAATCAATGAAAGAGAGCTACAGACCCAACGGATACCTTTCTCATATTTTTTTGATGCTGAATTGGTCGACAATCAAATTTGTACTGTACTCAAAAAGGAAAAATTGGAAATATTTTGATAGATTATTATTTTTTCTTTTAAATTAACATCACTACGCTATTCGAAAGGTGATGACCCTTGACAGATTTCAGTATGTCCTTGGTAACATCCAATAACAATGCTAAATTAGAAAGGAAAGACAAGATATATAAAGTGAGACCACTTGTTGAAGCTCTGA
>NC_091587.1:14766564-14771564 GCF_042767895.1 Penaeus vannamei | reverse complement strand
GGCCAGTATGGTAAGTGACAAGGAGAGGCAAGAGCGTTACAAGAAACTCCAGGAGCGCCGCAATATGGCGTCAGACGGCTTGCCTGCGTCCGGATCTCCCGTTCCTTCGACTAGCCGATCCAACCCAGACGTCCGCCGAGCTGTTGAAGTGATGGAGGGCGAGATCTCACTTCTCCGAGATCATGAGCAAGATCAACAACCTTTTTGCTGAAGTGAGAGACTACCGCGAGAGGAACGACCTCCGCCTGGAACAAGTCACCGGGAAGAGGTTGCCCAGGATACCCCCTCAGCTAGTGACGATGACGATCGGCTGCGTGAGCGGGACTAGATCATCCAGCAGATGCGTGAGCAATTGCAGGAGCAGGAGCTAGACACGGTTCAGCGAGAACTCCAGGAGGTTTGAACGCTCCCTCAAGACCATACAATACGAGGGAGTGAAAGGGACCCGAATCTCCAGAATCCCTTCCGTCAGTCACTCTGACTGGGTATGGAGCTTCAGGGGGTGCAGTCTCTCGCAAGGGCAACCACAAGGCCTGTGTCTGAGGTACTTGGTCGCCCTATGCCCAGTGGGGGCATATTAACTTTACCCCCTACCACCAACGGTATGCAAGATCTGCGCCACTTCCCTACAACCGTCCGCCAGTTTCAGATCCTGCCCACCACCAGATGTATCTGCCTCAACAGCAATGGGACCAGATGCCAGGGACCTCCCATCAGGCTGTTTCAACCCCTCAGAACCTTCCACGCCATCACAGCTACAATATCCAGTAACCATCACAGACTTCATGCGGCTCTGTCAGCTATGTGCTCTCTAAGAAGACTGTTCCACATTTCTAAGGAGATGCACCTGCTTCACAACCACTCCAGAAGAACCAAGAAGTAGAGGGTTGGATCTGGGCTATTGAAAACATCATCAAATCACCCACATCTGAGGCCTATATCCAAGCAGCCCGTGCAAGTTGTTGAGGAGCAGCTGAACTGCTGGTGAACTCGCCACTTTTCGACAACATTGGGGACTGGCAGTCCTTCAAAGCAGCACTCAGAAGCAAGTTCCGAGGGATGTACATTTCAGCTGACTTCTATAAGGTGTTGTATGAGATCCGCATGTCCACGGCCCAGGTACCCATGGATTTCTTCCTCCAGCTTGAAGGGATTGTGTATCAGGGGTACAAGGATCACCCTGAGGCTGTCGGTGATCCATCACAGTTGGTTAAGAGAGTTTTTTTGAGTGGGCTCCCTACATGGCTGCGTGAAGGAAGATGGAAGGAAGATGGAAGCCTGTCGGCACGGAATCCACACCAGTTACCAGTTGTTTGGACCTGAGCAGTTTGCACAGCGCTCAAACCAACTTCTACGCACCCGTGATGTTTATGCCATGACCGTGTCAGCCCCACTTCCTTCACATCAACCTAATCTCTCTGCCTCAGACCATCACAAGTGGTGTGTTTATCATTAGCTACCAACCCACGACACATCTAAATGTTGTGCAAGGGGAAGAAGGCAGCAGGCGCTGTTTTGAGTGACGCAACACAGGGCACTTTGCTAGGGAGTGTCCCTTTCGTCAGAGCTAAGGTAACGATGCCCTCCGAACCCCTGGCAGAGATGAATCAGGGGCATGTACCAAGGGCCCTACCCTCTTTCAGGAAGCAGTGAAAGCCCCAAGCAGCATGGGACGACCACTCGTGCCACTCAATGTTTATGGCACCACTCTCATTGGTTTCACTGACACTGGGTCATAGGCGACCATCATCATTGGACACCTTGTGTGAGGTAACCCTTTCCTTAAACTTTGGCCCAACCAAAGTTAACCATCGAGTTGCTGTGCGTGACGCAAAGTTCCCTGGAGATATCCTCCTGGGAATGAATCTGCTCCAAAGGACAAACTTCTGCCTCTCATCTCATGCTACAGAAGGAGAGGCTTCTCTCAGCATTGAGGAACATACCTTTCCCATTATCTTTACCGACAACCCAATGCTGCAGATCAACGTAGTCAGCAGTGTTGATGCAGGTTTGATGGGTATTGCCAACAACCTCAATCTTTGTATGACTCCCACTGTGCACCTCCTGAAAACAACAGAGCTCCCACCCCATACTGGGCCACCACTTCTACTGCACCTGATTCTTCTCCTAGAAAGCCAGCCTCCAGGGAGTCTGAAGCCGCAGATGAGGACTTCTGTTGGGAGTATGACGACTTCGATTATGTGCACGGCTAAACTGACATTGGGTATGGAGAAGAGTTAGACTTCATCCCCAGGGACTTACTCCCTTCACAAGCTCTTGCAGCAATCGCACTTGCTGAAGAGGACCCCTATGGTAGGCAGAGAGCAAACATACAATCTAGAGCATCTTGACCAACCCCAACAACAAGAGCTACAGGACCTCTTGTGTCGTTATCAGGTTTTGCTTCATCATCATCATCATGGGGGCTGACGCCGACGGGGGCGCATAGCCGCATCCACCCTTCGCTTCCACCTACGAGGATCCCTCATGGCTAGACACCAGGCAGGGACTCGGCCCATCTCTAGTTCTTCACGGCAGGTTTGGTCGATCTGCCCAAGCCATGACTTCCTCGGTCGTCCCACAGGCCTCCTCCATCCAGGGTTGTCTCGAATAGAGACGACCTGATGGGCAGGATCATCCTGAGGAAAGCGAGCCAGGTGGCCGTATAGCCTGAGTTGGCGATCACGGATTGTGCAGATAACAGGGCTTGTGCCAGTCTCACGGTGCAACCGTTGGTTGGACACATGGTCCCGCCAACAGTACCCCATGATCTGGCGCAAGGACCTATTACAAAAGGCTTCAAGACGAGCCTCCAAGGCACAGGACAATGTCCAGGTTTCGCTACCATATAGCAAAACTGGCATTATCAGGGCCTTGAAAACCCGTAGCTTGGTCCTTCTGCACAGGTACCGACATCTCCAAATACTCTTGTTGAGAGAGTTCATGACCCCTGCTGCCAGGCCAATCCGTCTGCTGACTTCATGGTCTGACAGCCCAGAGTTATGAACTACACTACCAAGGTATGTAAAGCTCTCTGTGACTTCAATGTCCTCGCCGCAAGCACGTACCGACTGAACAGGTTCTCCTAACAAGTCCCCAAATTCCTGGACCTTGGTCTTGGTCCAGGAGACCTCTAGACCCAGGGGCTTCGCTTCATTGCTAAATGCATCGAGAGCCGCCACTAGGGTTTCCAAAGACTCAGATAGAATGGCAACGTCATCAGCAAAGTCCAGGTCTGTAACCTTGATATTGCCCAGCGTTGCCCCACAATGACTTTGAACAGTAGCTCTGCCCAGTATCCAGTCCATGCAAGTGTTGAAAAGAGTTGGTGCAAGGACACAGCCTTGCCTCACTCCTGAACTAACAGGAAAGAAGCTCGACAGGCCCCCACCACACTTTACAGCACTTTCAGTACCAGTATACAGGCTTGCTATTAGTCCAATAATCCTTGTTGGTATTCCTCTCAGCCTCAGGATCTCCCAAAGTGACTCCCGATGCACCGTATCGAACGCCTTCTTGAGGTCGATGTAGGCTGCAAGCAGCCCACGCCCGAACTTACGACGGCGCTCTACAATGACTCGAAGCGCGAGGATACGGTCTATTGTGGACTTACCAGGAGTGAATCCGGATTGCTCCAGTCTCTGGTGCCTCAGTAGATGGTCTCTGATACGTCTCAGAAGGATGTGGGCGAGAACCTTGCCTGGTTTTGCTTGATGGGGGAGAAACTACAGTAGGCCATGTACCTGGTATCCAGCATAGGATTGAAACAGGGGATGCAGTACCAGTGTGTACCCGGCAATGGAGGCTTCCACAAGCAACCCGTGAAATGATACAGGAGTGTGCCACTATGCTTAGTGCGGGTGTTATTGAACCATCCTCCTCACCATGGCTCAGCCCAGTCGTCCTTGTGCGGAAAAAGGGAGGTGCCTTACGCTTCTGTGTTGACTATAGAAAGGTCAATGCAGTCACCACTGCAGACACCTATCCCTTGCCCAGAATAGATGAATTGATAGACGAACTTGGCCCCACAGACACTTTCACCACCCTTGATGCCAGAGCTGCTTATTGGAGCATTGAGGTACATGAAGAAGACCGACCTAAGACCGCTTTCTCTGATGGATATCGGCTCTTCCAGTTTTGCAGACTACCTTTTGGCCTTAGTACAGCACCAACAATGTTCCAGAGGACCATGAATTTAGTCCTTTTACCAGTCCTCGGACGTCACACATTAGCCCATCTGGACAATGTTGTGGTTTACTCCATGGGTTTTGCTCAACACTTAGTAAATTTGGAGGAAACCTTGAAACTCTTGGTTGCTGCAGGTCTGAAGCTAAATGCAGAGAAGTACAGTTTTGCAGCTACAACAATAAACTTCTTAGGTTTCACTATCTCACCAGACGGCGTGGCCCCAGATCACAGCAAGGTAGTAGCCATTGCAGACACCCCAAACAGTTAAAGAAATCCGCAGGTTCCTTGGAGCCACAGGCTTTTTCCGTCGGCATATTGAAGGGTATGCCACCGTTGCCGCACCTCTTCATGTACTCCTCAAAAAGGGACAGCAATGGAAGTGGGAAGCAGAACAGCAGCAAGCCTTTGAAGAGCTGAAGTCGAGGCTAGTGTCAGCCCCTGTGCTCAAGCAACCGGACTTCGCACAACAGTTTGAACTGCACACAGATGCCAGCAGCATTGCACTTGGTGCTGCCCTAATTCAGAGGGACGACCAAGGAGCACCTCATGCCATTGCATACTACAGCAGAAAGTTATGAGATCCAGAGACGCGCTATCCTGCCATAGATTGTGAGGCATTGTCAGTTGTCGAAGGTGTGCGTGTGTTCAATCCATATTTCTATGGTCGTAGGTTCCTTGTCCTCACTGATCATCGCCCCCTGACTCACATCTTTAAACATCGAACCAAATCACCAAGGATGACCTGCTACGCACATGACCTCTCTTTTTATGATTTTGATATCTGCTATAAAGAGGGCCCGACCAATTATGTA
>NC_091587.1:14749064-14754064 GCF_042767895.1 Penaeus vannamei | reverse complement strand
GTAACATTGGTGTCAGGAGTGGGATAAAATAGGCGTACAGTGATAAAAGTGAGTAAGTCCTTTGTACCGGTGGAACGCAATGGCTGATAATATGGCGGACAACAGGACAGAAGGCACTCAGGGAATGGCGGGAGAGCAGGTAGTGCCTACCAGACAGGCAGCAGGCACACCACCCCCATCATCCCTTGTTGTAACATGGGTGGATTTGGACACCCTAATTCGACTGTTGTCACAAACACGGGAGACAATGGAACGGCAGGCAGTACAGGCCACTGAAGAGAGAGCGCAGCAAGCAGCACAGCAATTGCAGGCAACGAGTGAATTGAAGTATACACTGAAGGCAGAGCTGGATGCGATGGAATCACGGGTGAGAGACTATACCAATGATGTTTGTGCTCGTGTAAAGTGGGAGATTAAAATGGAAGTGGAGGAGCCACTGCAGGCCATGAAACACCAGCTGGCAGCAGTGACAAGGGATGTGGAGGCCTATCGGCAAATGATGGCTTCGTCGGCAGTCTTGACGTCAGTGCAGGGGCAGGTGTTAGTTGAGGGCAATACTGCACCATGGGCTCTACGGGAACAAGACCCGCCAGAAGTAGCACCAACTCCCTGGGCTCAACAGGAGGCTGAAGAGGAGGGCCCATCTGCCCCTCCCCTCTTTCCTTCACCCCCACCGAGTACAAAGTGCATTCCAAAGGATCAGCTGGGAATAACGGATGTGGCACGGGCAGCCATGATCGACAAGCGACTAGCCGAGTATGATGGTAAGGTATCGTGGAATGCATTTCAGGCCCAGTTTGAGACTGTAGCTAGGAGGCAAGGCTGGAATGATGAGGAAAAGGCATACCAGCTTGTCATCAGCTTAAAGGGCGCGGCTGTAGAGGTGTTAGAGCACTTGACCGTCGCCCAGATGCGATCCTATACCTGTGTAGTGAGGGCCTTACAACGCCGCTTTGGCCGTCGCCAGCAGCCAGAGGTGTACTGCGCTCAGTTAAAGACACGGACACGGAGGCGGGATGAATCCCTTCCACAGCTGGCACAGGATATTGAGGTGTTGGTGCGTGGGGCATATCCAATGGCCACAGAAGAGACCATTGACATGCTCGCCAAGGACAGCTTTGTGGACGCACTAAATGATAAACAGCTTCAGGTCCATGTCAAGCAAGCAGGGCCGCACAACGTACAGGAAGCATTGACGCGTGCAGCCGAATTTGAGGCTTTCTTGCTCACCGTCACGCCAAGCTATTACAGGGGAGAGATGACACGTAGCCCACACCACATACATGTGAGGAGGACCCTGGCTGAAAGATCCCCTCTCTCAAGGAGAACAAACCCTGATGGCTTCCAAGGCATTTGCTGGAGGTGTGGACTGAAGGGACAGGAGGAACGAGTGTACTAGTGGTGGTGCCAACAGTTCTCGCTCGACAAAGGATCACCGTCGCCCCATCTTTCACCCTTGTTGCAGGGCATGTGGAGATCAGGACCACTCAACTAAGGAGTGCCAGGAACTGGGGCAGGGAAACATGGACCAGCTGGGAGAAGGGGCGGCTGCCCAGCAAGACACCATGTCGCCCCAGTACACGTAAGATGTCGGCAGGTGGCAGCGCCCACAGCCATGAGAGTGGCTGGCAAGATCAACAGGCGCCCTGTGGAGATGGTAGTGGACACAGGATCAGAGCTGACATTTATCAGGAAGGATCTGATTGTATCCTGTGGTATGCCTAAGGCTGGCCAGAAATTATGCGGTGTTACTGGTGATTGTATACCCATGAGAGGCCCAGTGTGGGTGAGCCTAAATGTGGGTGACGTGATAGAACGTTTACCAGTGTTTGTAGCCGAGATGGAGGATCCCTGCTTGCTTGGGCTGGATTACTTGGCACGTGTGGAGGTGTGTGTGGATCTCCAGAGAAGAAGGATGACAGTAAGAGGTCATGAGGCGCCTCTAATCCTGGGAGAACATGCCCTAGTGGCACAGGTAAAGCCGAAGCAAGGGAGGAAACAGCAGAATGTGAACAAGCAACACACTCGGGATAAGGCCATGTGCGCAGTTACCAGACTCACATATCCCACTACCACTTCATTTCATCTTGCAACACAAGACACCCTGCAGTCACAAGGAAAGGAGGCCAAGCTAGTAGTGCAACGGGAAGTAATACCAAGCCACCTGGAGGACCTAGTTCAACGGAGCATCAAGCATCTAACAAGTGAGCAAGCAAGAAAAGTGCGACGGTTGCTTAATCAGTATGCAGACGTGTTTAGCCAGGGAGATATGGACTTAGGACGCACATCGATGGTGAAACATCACATTTACACCCGTGATACCCCTCCCATCAAGCAGCCGCACCGTGTGCAGTACAGGAGATGGCAAAGGCCGGTATTATAGAGCGTTCAAACAGTCCTTGGTGCTCCCCAGTGGTGCTAGTGACAAAGAAGGATGGGAGCAAACGATTCTGCGTGGACTATCGAGCTCTGAACGCCGTCACCGTCACCGATGCCTACCCCTTGCCTCGCATTGATGATACGCTGGACGCACTCTCCAAGGTTCAATGGTTTTCTACATTGGACCTTAAGTCTGGTTACCATCAAGTGGAAGTGCAAGAGGAAGATAAAGAGAAGACTGCATTCTCTTTTGGTCAGGGGCTGTGGCACTTTAATGTCATGCCCTTCGGTCTGTGCAACGCCCCTGGATGTTTTGAACGCCTGATGGAACAAGTACTGGAGGGACTGCAGTGGAAGGTGGCCTTGGTATATTTAGACGACGTGTTGGTGTTTGGGAACACCTTTGAGGAGGAGCTGGAGCACCTGACAGAGGTGCTGTGTCGTTTCAAAGCTGCCAACTTAAAGCTCAGCCCCAAGAAATGCACCCTTTTTCATACGGAGGTGCCATTCCTGGGTCACGTGGTGAGCAGGCAAGGAGTGCAGATGGACCCATTGAAAGTGTCAGCAGTGGAGAGTTGGCCAGTGCCAAGGACTGTTGCCGAGCTGAGAAGCTTCTTGGGACTGTGTACATATTACAGGAGATTTGTGCAAGGCTTTGCCACCATAGCTGCACCATTGCATCAGCTGACAAGGAAAGGAGCGAGTTTTGTGTGGGACGAGGCATGCCATCAAGCCTTTGTAGCCCTGAAGCAAGCTCTGGTAGAGGCACCAGTATTGCCATACCCGGATCCCAGTCTTCCCTACATCTTAGACACAGACGCCAGTCAGGAAGGTGTCGGTGCGGTCTTGTCTCAGCTCAAAGATGGCCAGGAGTATGTGGTAGCCTACTACAGTTGCAAGTTTTCCAAGCCTGAGAGAAATTATTGCGTCACTCGCAAGGAGTTGGCAGCCGTGGTGAAGGGACTCTCCCACTTCCACCACTACCTATATGGGGCACAGTTTACAATCCGTACAGACCATGCTGCCTTGAGATGGTTAAAGACCTTGAAAGAGCCTGAAGGCCAATTAGCAAGATGGCTTGGGAAGCTGGAATAGTACAATTACCAGGTAGTGCATCGTGCTGGGCGTGTTCATAGCAATGCTGATAGTCTCAGCCGCCGCCCTTGTGAGCCTGATTGTAATCACTGTTTTCGTTGGGAGTCTGAGATCACCTGTCGGAGGTTGGTGGTTAGTGAGAGTATAGCAGAGGCCGATAAGAGGTGGAGGGAGGACCAGCAGAAGGACCAGGACCTGGCACCAGTTATACAGTGGCTCGAAGCAGGCAAGAAACGGCCACAGTGGGAGGCTGTATCCCCGGAAAGCCCAGCAACCAAGTTTCTTGTGGATCAATGGGAGACATTGCTCCTGGAGAACAGTGTATTGCAGCGGAGTTGGGTGGATGCTGCTACCGGAAAGCAACAGTGGTTAATAGTGGCACCACTGTCTCGCCGTGAGGGACTGCTGAAGGAGGTGCACAATGGGAAGACCAGTGGCCACTTAGGGATCAAGAGGACAATGGAGAAGCTGCGGCGGCGCGTGTACTGGATTGGCCTACGACAGGATGTCCAGGAGTGGTGCAGGACCTGTCAGGTATGTGCAGCAAAGAAGGGGCCTGCACAGAAGACACGTGCACCTCTACAACTGTACCAGGCTGGGGCACCCATGGAGCGCATGGCCGTGGACATCACTGGGCCCTTTCCTTGCACTGAAAGGGGAAACAAATATATTTGTGTGGCCATGGATTATTTCTCCAAGTGGCCAGAGGCTGGAGCCCTTCCCAACCATGAAGCAGAAACAGTCGCAGAATTCCTGGTGACCCAAGTCTTCACCCGCTTTGGGGTCCCAGGTGAGTTACATTCAGACCAGGGCCGGGAGTTTGAGAGTCGGGTCTTTAGGGAGTGTTGTCGTCTCCTTGGGATCCACAAGACCCGCACCACACCCCTGCGCCCCCAAAGTGATGGCATGGTGGAGAGGTTCAAAGCCACCCTGGTCACACAACTAGCCAAGTATTGCGAGGAGGACCAGCATGACTGGGATGAGTGGGTCCCGTACATGCTGATGGCATATCGTGCAGCGGAACACGAGGCCACGGGGTTCACGCCCTCACGCCTGATGTTCGGCCATGAGATCCGCCTCCCAGTCGACCTCGCAACAGGAAAGCCGCCGGACGAAGGATTGCCTGTACCGCACACCGAATACGTAATGACCCTGCAGCGTCGCATCGAGGAGACCAGGCACCGAGAAAGTCAGCACCTCAAGATAGCAGGACAAGCGATGGGGCGGCGGTATAACGAACGGGCCAGGGACGCAGTGTACTCCCATGGGGATCAGGTGTGGTTTCACAACCCACGCAAGAGGCCTGGGAAGTCACCGAAGCTCCGGAGTCCGTGGGAGGGTCCGTACACTGTTGTTGAAAGGATATCTGCTGTCACCTACCGCATCGCACCTGCGGGATCCGGCCGGAGAACCAAAGTGGTCCATGTGGACAGACTTTGGAGGCACTCTGGGAAGGGCATGTTCACATGGGGCCCTCGGGTTAGTGACCATGACAATAATAGTGACATTGTGGGAGTGAGTGACGG
>NC_091587.1:14689064-14714064 GCF_042767895.1 Penaeus vannamei | reverse complement strand
AGCTAAGTTTGGCTGTAGTTTACGCATTAATTTGTTCCTTTCCCTTCTGAGGTGTATTTTAATTTCGCCTCTCACCATTCTATGGTCGCTGCCAACATTTACTTTATTGATAACTTCTACATTTTTTAATTATATCGCGCCTATTTGAAATTATGAAGTCAATTTCGTTTTTGACGTCAAAAGGCGACTTCCATGTCCACTTCCGTTCTAGTCTTTTTTCGAAGAATGTATTCATGATACTGAGTGATCGAGCCTTCGCAAAGTCGACTAGCATTTGTCCCCTCTCGTTCCTAGTGCCTGTTCCATGGTTCCCTACTGCGGTTTCGCCCTCTGTCTTTTTACCTATTTTGGCATTAAAATCTCCCATAATTATTGTGAAATGGGTTTTTATTATCTCGCTGGCTAAATGAATATCTTCATAGAAGCTCTCTATTTCTTCATCACTGTGGCTGCAGGTTGGTGCATAGACTTGAATATTTTTTTAAGTTGTACCTATTGTTTAGTTTTATTGTTACTGAAGCCACTCTTTCGCTTACACTATAGAACTCTACTATGTTCTTTTCTAAGTGTTTGTGTATTAAGAACCCTACACCTAATTCCTGTTTGCTACCCTGGGGTTTTCCTCTCCAATAGAGCACGTGTCCACCATTTATTAACTTCTGCTCTTCGCCTAGTCTTCTAGCTTTGCAGAGTCCCACTACATCCCATTTAATGGAGGAGAGTTCCTCTAGTAAAGCTAGTAAGTCGGATTCAGTTCTCATGGTCCTTATATTGTATGTGCAAAGGTTCATCAACGTGGGGCGGCTTGTCTTTACATGGATATTTTTAGCAACCCCTGCCGCCGTAACCAGGGGCTCCTTCGCCTCCGGGGAATGAGGGCCATTGCTGTGTTTGTATGTTCATGGTTTTTATATTGGGAGGTGGACAGCCGATTTACCTCCCACCTACTGGCTTAGGTGTATCTTGGTGGGAGGGGGAGTAATTTAGGCGGAATGCCATTGATAAGTCCGCCCAGCAGGAACGGCAATGCACGGCCTGCTCACTACACTAGGGTGTACTCCTGTGAGCTGGGCTTAAGTATCAGAAGTGCTTTGGTGTGTGATTTTGTTTTTTTTATTACCTTCACTTGTGCGTATGTACACCTGATGCAGACACATTTATTCCCGCACATGCTCTAAGGACTACGCATATGCTCATTCCCACGCATATGCATATGCAAGCACACACCTTTATTGTTATATCTATGCTTATGGATATGGATACATATTCCTACGTTATAGATATCTACACACATGTCCATCATATTCAGACCTAGTCATATCTTCGCATCACTTGTTCCTTTATGCGCTTGTTATATGTTACTGATAAGTGAGTGAGTATACATGTGTGTACTCACCCGTGTATATGCGAACACCCCTTTATGTATACCTCACAAACCTAAATATCACTATACATACGCATATTTCTATCCATGCATGTGCTTACGCATCCATGCATGAGCACATACATTTGCAAGCATACACTAATGCCCCCCCCCATATATATGTGTATACACCTGTACTTGCTTTACTTATAACTGCCTTTATGTACATACATACGTACATACATACATATACTTAATTATTTATACACCTTCCTACGGATATGCATTCACACCTATATACGTATGCATATGCATATACACATATAATTACCCACACCTACATATGTCTACATATATATACACGTATACACACACATTATATATACGTATATACACATACATATACATACATGCATATATACACATGTATATGTACACATTCATGCATGAATATATACACCATCGTACAAATTTGCATATCTATGCCTTTAAGCCCATGTATACCCTCATGTACAAGCATGGGACATACCCATACATACTGTACTCTATCGCAAAGCTATATGGAAGCTTATAGCCATACATAGATATACAGCAGCATACGTACCCATGTATCAACAACTGAATTTAAACGCGCCTACACTCATATGAACCTGTACACATATATACACATGCAATGAAAAACACAATACCGTGTTGATAATATGGAAGAAAAACCCACAATGCACAAACTAGATTTATTGATGAAAGTGAGACAACAGTTTCGGAATCGTCCTCGATTCAGACCCGAAGATGGAATCGATCACGATTCCGAAACTGTTGTCTCACTTTCATCAATAAATCTAATATATACACATGTACATGCACGCATATGCACCTGTGCACTTTCGTGCATACGCGCTCATACTCGCGCACGAACGTATGGACAGTGTCTGCATAGGCGCATACACGCACTCCATTATAATGAACCCATGCATTATAATGTCCTTAAATTTTAGGGTTGCGTCTGGCGTCATCTGAGGTGCCAATGCTTGAATTACGCTTTATTAATACTTGGTTTACCTGGCGTTTCTTCTATCGAATGGCAGATGATACTTTACGCTTTATGGGAACCATTTTTAAGCCTACTTGATTTTGTGTTGTACTGTACTTACATACTGGCGGTTGAATGTTCCTTAACAAATCTACTTGAGTGGAAACTGTAATGCCCGCGCGGTTGGCACTGTTACTCGGCGACCTGTGGCACAGGTGTTGCTTATCTTTCCTAATGCTTTTGTTTTGGTATACTTTTTTCTGAGAGATTATTATAATTATTTTCTTTTCAGTGATTCTGAATATTGTGGTACTCTCGATGAGTTTATGAGCTTATCTAACACGGTAATGAATCCTAGTATTCCTAGTTGGCACTTTCTGGCACTCCTGTTAGTTTAAAAGGTATACGTAAGTATGGTCCGATAATACATTTTATAAACTTGTGAGGTTATCAGATGAAATATTATTTCTATTTTGGTTGGATTATATGCTCTATACATTCACGATTTTTTCTCTCATGTGTAACACTATCACAGATAACTTTGGACACGTAATTTTAGCAATTCATGTCACTGACGAAAACAAGGACACCGCTCTTACTCATTGTATATATATATATATATATATATATATATATATATATATATATATATATATATATATATGGTACTGATGATAGATTGTTTGTGGCTACCCTCCGGGTCCACTTCAAAACTCCCCATTCCCATTTATATACATTTATATACACGTGCATATATATATATATATATATATATATATATATGTGTGTGTGTGTGTGTGTGTGTGTGTGTGTGTGTGTGTATGTGTGTGTGTGTGTGTATACATATATATATATATATATATATATATATATATATATATATATATCATCATCATCATCATCATGGGGGCTGACGCCGACGTGGGCGCATAGCCGCATCCACCCTTCGCTTCCACCTACGAGGATCCCTCATGGCTAGGCGCCAGGCAGGGACTCGGCCCATCTCAAGCTCCTCACGACAGGTTTGATCGATCTGCCCAAGCCACGACTTCCTAGGTCGACCCACAGGCCTCCTCCACCCAGGGCCGTCTCGAACAGAGACAACCTGGTGGACGGGATCATCCTGAGGGAAGCGAGCCAGGTGGCCGTAAAACCTGAGTTGGCGATCACAGATTGTGCAGGTAATAGGTCCTGTGCCAGTCTCACGGTATAACCGTTGGTTGGACACATATACTGCCAACAGTACCCCATGATCCGGCGCAAGGACCTATTACAAAAGGCATCAAGTCGTGACTCCAAGGTACAGGATAGTGTCCAGGTTTCACTACCGTATAGCAAAACTGGGGCTATCAGGGCCTTGAAGACATGAAGCTTGGTCCTACTGCACAGGTACCGGCATCTTCAAATACTCTCATCGAGAGAATTCATGAACCCTACTGCTAGGCCAATCCTGTCTGCTGACTTCCTGGTCTGACAGCCCAGAGTTATGAACTGCACTACCAAGGTATGTAAAGCTCTCTGTGACTTCAATGTCCTCGCCGGAAGCATGTACCGACTGAACAGGTTCTCCTAGCAAGTCCCCAAAGTCCTGGACCTTGGTCTTGGTCCAGGAGACCTCTAGACCCAAGGGCTTCGCTTCATTACTAAACGCATCAAGAGCCACCACTAAGGATTCCAAAGTCTCAGATAGAATGGCAACATCATCAGCAATGTCAAGGTCGGTAACCTTGATATTGCCCAGAGTTGCTCCACAATGACTTTGAACAGTAGCTCTGCCCATTATCCAGTTCATGCAAGTGTTGAAAAGCATTGGTGCAAGGACACAGCCTTGCCTCACTCCTGAACCAACAGGAAAGAGGCTTGACAGGCCCCCACCACACTTTACAGCACTTTCAGTACCAGTATACAGACTTGCTATAAGTCCAATAATCCTTGTTGGAATTCCTCTCAGTCTCAAGATCTCCCAGAGTGATTCAAGATGCACCGTATTGAATACCTTCTTGAGGTCGATGTAGGCTGCAAGCAGCCCATGCCTGAACTCACGACGACGCTCTATAATGACTCGAAGCGCTAGGATACAGTCTATTGTGGACTTACCAGGAGTGAATCCAGATTGCTCCAGTCTCTGATGCCTCAGTAGGTGATCTCTGATACGTCTCAGAAGGATGTGGGCAAGAACCTTGCCTGGTATACTGAGCAGTGTGATGCCTCGGTGGTTGCTGCAGTCCCATCGGTCCCCCTTCCCCTTCCAGAGAGGGATGACCACACCCCTCAACAGGTCAGGGGGAACGGTACCAGACCGCCAGATGGCAGCCAGGACAACATGCAACCCCCACGCCATAGGTTCACCACCAGCCTTTAACAGTTCAGCTGGGATGCCGCATATACCAGCTGCTTTACCACTCTTCAGCTTGGAGATCGCCCCCTAACTTCGGTTAGAGAGGGAGCATCCTCCCTGATGGGTGGGTCCGGCAACGGAATCTCGGAACTATCTGCATCCAAGTTAACTGTTGGTGGGTCAACCTGGTACAACTGCTCAAAATACCCAGCCCAACGTTCCCGCACCACAACAGGATCTGAGATGATCTGACAACTTACTGAGCGAACTGCTGTCACCTGTGAAGAGGGCTTGGAGTTCAGCTTTCTCAGGGCTTGGTATGCAGGACGAAGGTCATTTACTAAGAAATGGCCTTCTACCTCCTCAGCAAGATTCCTAATAAACTGTTCCTTGTCCCTTCTTAACAGAGACCGAGTTCTGCGCACCTGGGAATGGTGCAAATCTCGATCCCCTGCCAGACGAGCCGCACGACAAGCATCTGTGGCATCTAGTGTCTCCTGTGAGATGAAATTTCGCCTTGCTCTTGGGCGTTCACCAATCGTCTATTGAGCTGCATCAAGTGTTTCATGTCCCACAGAAGTACAAGGTCTGTCAGATTGTTGAGCGCTGTGAAACGACCAGAGACTGCCTCAGCAAACCTTTGGGCACATTCCCCCTCCCTTAGCCTGTCCAAGTTAAACACCCTGGGGTGATCATTGGTCTGCTGGGGAGTTTTGAAGTGGACTCAGAGGGTAGCCACAACCAACCTATGGTCAGTACCACAGAACTCGGCACTCCTATACACCCTGCAATTCTGGAGGATCCTCCAACGAGTGCTAACGAGTATGTGGTCTATCTCCTTGGCTGCATCGCTGTACCATGTCCAGCTATGTGGGTCTGGGCGCTGGTACCAGGAGCCAGAAATCCTTAATTTCTGGGACCTAGCAAAGTCCCAGAAAAGGAGGCTATTCTCGCTGCCGGTATCAGCTCCCGAACCATGGGGACCGAGATATCTCATAGCCAGCTCGATCACAGCCAGATATCACATTGAAGTCACCCAGGACAACACGAATATCTCATCGGGGCCACCTGTCTGACACAGGCGCTAGTTTGGCATAGAACATCTCTTTTAACTCAAGTTTACGAACATCAGTAGGAGTGTACACAGCAATAAGAGACATGAAGCCAAATGCTAGCTTCAGTCTCATTACTATTATACGCTCATCGGCTGGAGTACCAGGACCCAGAAATCACCGAGAGCTGGAGTCTGCTGGAGATGGCCATTGCTACTCCCTGGAGTACTCCCGTCACTGCGGCCTGACCAGTAGTAGGTGTAGCCACCTACACTGATCGTGCCGCTGCCAGGTCTTCTCACCTCAGAGAGCAGCCACCTCCACCCTCAGCCTCCCCAGTTCCCTCGACAGCAGAGGCAACCGATCATCCTGATACAAAGAACGGACGTTCCAAGCCCTCACCCTAACTCCCCACCTGAGGTTTACCCCCGCCGACGAGGCTTTCCGCCGTAAGCTTCACTCCGGGCTGGCATCTACCAGAATGCAGGCAGGACGAGTACTCGCTCCCGTCCTGCGTCCAGGAAGTCGCCCTCCCAGCGGGATCCACTGCCCGCCTCTCTTGCTGGATGGGAGGAGCAGTTCCCCTCCTCCCAGCATTACCAGATATATTTGACACTGGCGATGGTTTTTTATCTGGGGGGAGGAGGACTGGCAAGGCTCACCTCCCCCGAGCCTCTCATGAACCCCAGGGTGCTTAGGGGTAGGAGTTGGTACAGGGCCAGAGCATGTCCACATGCCCTGGTGTGTATTATATATATATATATATATATATATATATATATATATATATATATATATATATATATATATATATATACACACACATCTGTATATATATAAATATATATATATATATATATATATATATATATATATATATATACATATATATATATACACACACACATCTGTATATATATATATATATATATATATATATATATATATATGTATATATATATATGTATGTATTATATATACACACATTTTATATATACATATATATATATATATATATATATATATATACATATATATATATATATATATATATATATATATATATATATATATATATTATATATATACACACATTATATATATACATATATATATATATATATATATATATATATATATATATATATATATATATATATATATATATATATATTATATATACACATTATATATATATATATATATATATATATATATATATATATATATATATGTGTGTGTGTGTGTGTGTGTGTGTGTGTGTGTGTGTGTGTGTTAATTGTACGCATCACAATAATATCAATAACAATAATCACTAGTATTCTAACTATTTACTGAATAAGCAAATCTAGACCGTAGATATCATCATCATCATAATTAACTACCTATAATTAATGCCATAATTAACATAGTATGGCCAGTATTTTGCTTTTCCACTTTCACAAAAGACGATTTGGAATATAGGGTCAAGTGAAGAGGTCTGACTGTAAGTCTTCTTATCTTTCTGATTTTAGTTGATAAGATTTTGTTATGTGGTTTGTTATATCTATATTTTGTATATAAGTAGAAGATGCGAGTTTAATTCCATTTTTTTTTTTTTTTTTTAATCAGGTTTATTCTGTTCATCTGACTGTGTATATTTTACTGTGGATGTACACACAGAAACACACACACAAACATATGTATATATGCATATACGTATATTTATATACATACATGCATGCACGTGCACGCACATGCACATCCACACACACATACTCTTGAACAGTACATAGTGTGTGTGTGTGTGTGTTTGTGCGCGCACACGTGTGTGTGTAGATTATGATTCATTTACCAATGTAATCACCAGATATTAATATCTTATCACATTATCCCAAACATACTAACTGTCCGTTATCAATATCTGCAACAGACTATAGATTGGACTGCTCGTAAGAAACCCTTTCTTGATGTGGCAATTGAGGCCAATGTTTTATGCGTTCTGAAAGTGAAGAGGAAAAAATAACAGGTATTCTTTCTGCATTCTTTTCTGGAACATATGCTAACTCATATATTTTTATAATATTGAAGAAGATTGCCACTATAATCCCAAATGTAACCAAGAAATAAAACGCGTTTGCTTTTGGGTAAATGCAAGTGGCAGCAAAATACAAAATTGTTATTGGTTTTTATTATTATTATTATCATTTTCATCTAACATTAATACTAATAATCATGATTACAACATTGACTGTATTGATAATGATTATAATGATAAGAAGAACAGCAAAACAATGATGACCATAATAATAATAGCAATATTATTAGAGATATAATTTACTATGATGATAATAATAATGGTAATAATAACTGTAAGAACTATTACTAGTATCATTTCAAAATGCCATCCATGGTATGATGGGTTAAAATCACCACGAGGGCAGTTCTTAGACGGTGTAAATTCACCTCTGTAGGATAAAAAATAGTATTATCTTGGGGTAACTTTGATAAGCCCCAAAGAGAGAGAAACAAACGTTGAGTTAAGATAGAGAGAGAAGGAGAGAGAGAGAGAAGAGAGAAGAGAGAAGAAAGGGTCTTAGCCTACATGAAAAAAGAATGTTCTTATTGGTATTTGTGACTAGTTTATATTCCGGTTTTCTCTGACAGCTCTTCGTCGTCTGTGAGCGAGGCAAGGTCACCCCTGGCACCGCACTGACACTACGGCAATCACAGGCAACGGGGATCAACACCAAGGTGAATAAAATTGTTTTTCTATTTACCTCTGTGTTAGGAAAGCGAGGGTGAAGCGAGACGTAGCGGCCGTATATTTTATTACGAACAAAATATGAAATAATTTTAGAACTCCGTTTTCCCTTGAAGGACGACAGAGGCTCCCAGTGTGTGAATATTCTTTTTACGCGTAGTCAAAACCATTTTGTCTGAGCAATTAGCAATCGTTTGTGTGGCTTGATTTCGCAAACCATGTGAAATTGGTCAGTCACTCTTTCCTTGTCCACTATGACAGAAATAACTGTATTTAAAAGTAAATCGAAGTTTTGGCTGCTTTTAATGCATACAGATGAATAAAGTGTTGTATGCATTTGATGATGGTAATATTTTGCGAGTAGTTAACTAGTCATTGCATCCCATCACATTACTAGCCCTTTTGATACAAAGCTAACAAGATTTTCAATATTATTTTCGATCAGATAATTTCATGAGAAGCTAGAAAAGTCTTTTCTTTTGATCCATAACTATCACTTTTATGGGGGTTATACTTTTTGTTTCCTTGTTGAAATATTTACATAATATAACACATATTTTGGATGTACTTATATCAGTTACCTCATCAACAGTTCAATATAAATTATCATTTCGCAGACCTTTCACTATGTTTGTGTAGGATACTTTACCAAAATCTGTGATGTTTGTTGCTTTTGTTTTTGAAGTGACATTCTTTAGATAATTTTGGAATCTGGCACAGCATCTTTAGCCATATGTGAAAGCGCGTTTGGAAGGCATCTGTGTAAGAGAACTCTAACAATCATGTTTTTTCTTCAGGACTTATATCCAAAAAGGGGAAATATGACTTAACATAATCTTATAGGAACAAGAATATTGCGATACTTAAATGTGTGGTATGGTACTAGAACTTAGCAGTGCAGTATATGCAATAAAGACTTTATACATAAAAAAATATGTGGTGATTTTATGCAAAAAAAATACTAACCTCCTAAAACATTGGTATTTTGATTACCTTATTTAATTTTATATTCTATCATGGGTGATTGGAGGAAATAAATATTTACGAAATGCGGTATATGTTGCCGCATATCCTGCGGGGGCTGTCCTTACCGCACTGAAAGGTGTGGGGACTTCCGTTAACTTAAGTTACTGTGTAGCAGAAGCTATTTCCGCCTTTCAGTGACCCTGTGCATGGGGGCAACCCAACCCCAAGCTTGAAGATGTTATTGCATATCAGTACATGATTTTAGGGATGAAGTAGCAAGTTCTGTGCAGGATTAAGGTCTGAGCTTAAAAGTTAATGCTGGTCCAGAGGTAGAATGAAAGTTGATCTTGGACACTGCCATTGAGCATTGCACCAGAGATCAGGGGCCAGATAATCAAGCGCATTACGGTGCCATAGCTTCCGGATACTCCTATGGCTATATTGGTATGAGTCAAGATGACATGACTTAAGCAGGGGGAGAGTATCCCTACCGGGATATAGCTATTAGTTGTCCATGAACCTATTAACATTTGTCAATAAGCATTTTGCTTTTGTCAATAGGCATGTATCTTATTCCAACCCAAGTTTTGTACTTGTAAACAATGTATTGGATAAAAACCAACATAATTACTATCTTTGCATTGGATGTAAAGTCTTTTTTCATATGTCTATATCTTTATTATGGTTAACAAACTTGATATTAATACTTACATTATTATCACCATTGTTTGAGTAGGATGGGTGGGCATCATGAACATTCAAAGAAAGATACAGGTAAGCTTTCAAAACTTATTTGAAGTATTATCAGTTAAATTGGTAATAGGCAGAAATTTTAAAGCATGATAGCTGGACACAGCATTGTGTTTACAAATAACTCAGCTGTTGAGCATTTATGGTTTGTAATTAGTCAAGATTCTCTAAGAACCCCTAAAACGGCAGCTGTGATTGGCCACTGAAGATCCGATGCCATTAGGGTATAGCGAGCCTATGGCCTAGAGGAAATGAAGAGTCCCAGGCCATGAGCAGACAAAAGAATCTAACAGAGGTTCAGAGAAGTCTGCCTATTTTTTGGCGAGAAACACGGTATATATACAAAAAGGGAAATGTAGCTTGGCCAGGTCGTCCGCTGCCGATGGCTGCATCCTTATCACCCGCGTCGTGGCGAATCAGCGACGCCGACCTCGGCACGCGGCTGCTGCCTGCTTACCTGCCGGCTGACTCGGTGTGTAGGTAATAACACCGAGCGTGGCTGCGCCGGTGCCGAGGTGATTATGGCCGACGCCCGAAGGTGGAGAAGAGGAAAACATAGCATCCATAGCTGTCTTGGGGACGTCATCTGGATGAGCAGGCACTTGAAAGCATCCCTTAAGATCAAGTTTTGAGAATATGTGAGCGTCGCCTATGCTGGCTGTCAAAATCGTTGATGTTTGGCATGGGGTAATGGTCCAGCTCGGTGATGAGGCTGAGTCGCCGGTAATCGCCACAAGAAGTTTTTTTTAATTTCCGGACCATGTGGAAAGGGGATGCCCATGGACTGGGAGCCTTGGTGCAGACGCCCATTCGTTCCATTTCTGTGAAAGCGAGCTTGGCGGCTTGTGGCATCTCTGGCCTCAGGCGACGGAAATGAGAATGGACTGAGGGTCCCGTCATCTTGATGTGGTGGTACACTCCATGTTTTACTGCTGCTCCCGGGTTGGTGTAGCAGAGCTCTCTCTTAAAGACTGAAGGGAAATTGTTGAATATGTCCCTGTAGGCATCTCCTGTGAAGTGGCACATATTGACATCAGGAGGACCTGGAATGAAGACTGCATTGACCAGAAGTGGAGTGAAGGTCTTCATGTTGATAGGCCGGCATCTTCTCATATCAACTAGGAGGTTATGGTGTGAGAGGATATCAGTGCTGAGTAGGGGCCTGGTCACATCAGTGATGAGGAAACTCCATGAGTAAAGGCGCCGAGTGAGGTGTATAGCGATGGAACTGTAGGAGTTGATTGGAGTTCCATTAGTGGCGACAAGCTTCTGTGGATCGTTGGTGGCAGCTCGTCTAGGAATATGGAGAGGAAGGCCCCTGTATTGACGAGAAAGTGCTCCCTGGTTCTCTTGTCTTGGATGTGGAAACTGGTGTAGGGCAGTTTATTGCGTTGATCAGGGTTGTGGCCACGTTGCATAGTGGCTACCTTCCACATTGTTTTGGATGTCCACCTGCATCTCTCGAGACAAAGCCGAACCACTTGTGGTAGGAGCAGATGCTGTCTGTAGCAAGGAATGGGGTGAAGGGCCTCCGGTTGGTGTTTGACCCTCGGGCAGTTGCTGCATTGATGTCACTACTGGTCAATGGGAAAATGGAAGCTGTTGGTTGAGGGCAGACTTGCCAATGTGCTTCCATCATTGTGTTGGCTGCCTCATCCAAGTCGTGGAGCTTTTCTCTGATGTTGCGAGGGAGAGAGTGGAGCCAAATCTCTTTTTTTTTGTGGAACTCACCAGACTTGTTTTGGAGTATGGTTTCTAAGTGGCATGTTGGGGATTTTGCAGATTTGTTGCAGCCTCTCAGACAGTGAAAAAGAAAACTTCAACAGCTCTTGCTTCAGTGTGTTGTACTCAGTGTCTTCTGGCTATCTGTCTAACCAGGAAAACTTTCCTTAGGCAAGACGGCCACAACTTGGTCTGCTTTGGTGGTTGCCTTTCCAATGCTATTGAGCCTGAACTGGGTTTCGGCTCACCAAAACCATGTCGTTTCCAGGGTTACCAATGTAGCGAGGCCTAGGGTGAGGTAATGAAGAGCCCTAGGCCCTAACCAGGCAGGAGAATCAAACTCAGAGGTGCAGAGAAGTCTGTTTTTGGCTTTTATTTATATTTTTTAATTACCACCCACTAGGGGTGGGAACGTTTACGCAGAAAGGGAATAAACTTGTAATGGTGACAAAGCTGTTAAGCTTCGTGTCTAGTAGTGGTAGTCAAACATGGCCGAGAGATCGGCCTTTGTGAGAGCCACCGCTCCTCAAATGAGGACAGTTGCACCCGCGATAGTGTACAGGAGCTGTCCATCACCGACGGTCGAAGGCAGAAACACCACTCTCCAGTAGCCGGACCCTCCAGCCGCCCGAGACAGCAGCCAGGAACTCCCGTTCACAATGCTCCAAAGAAGCGAAGCCCTCTGCCGACATCCACTTCTAATCTAGTAAGGTGCGCTCCTGCGTTCTTCACTGAGGCCAACAAGCAGTGGTATTGCTTGTGGTCTGTCATAGGCACCTCGTACCACATCCACATCGCCCCGTCACACCGACGAAGTGGCAACCCCAGCAGGAGTCCCAGGTTGAGTATTTGCTATAAAGAATCAAATATGTATTTGTTAGGTTTTTTTTCTGGATAGCTGGGAGGTTTTATGGCGGGCAGGACTAGTGTATAAAAAATGAGTAAATGTCATATATTTGAAATGAGTAACAAAGAAGTGACTGATGCATTCATTTGTTAAGAGCAAGTTCCTCATTACTCTACAGGACTATTTTATTTGTGATAACATAGCATACATAGATTTTCAGTGTACAAGAATACAAATGCCGCTTCAACACTGAAAAACGTAGGGTGTACTAGGTAAAAGTGGAGGCATGTGTACTTTTAAAAAATCATCCATTTTCTTTTATTTTATGATTATACATTATCTATACTAGAGTTGCTATACTTCTGATTATTATAAATATGTGTATGTGTGCATACAACTAACTCTAGTCTTCTGCCAAAAATTTTAAACTGTTGACCTAGCTGAAATTAGTCTTTGCATATACATAAGTTCCTGTCATAATATTTAATAAATCACTTACTAATACAGATGGACCAGGGGAAAAAAACAAGAGGCACAAAGCGAAATACAAAGAAAACAAAACCCAAACCACGAAAATCCCAGTCAAAGGACTTGGATGACTATTCTGACCAGAGTGAGGAATCTGACAGGAGATCGGATGAAAGTAATAGAGAGGAAGAGCAGTCTAGTGAAAAAAGTGATGAAGATCATTCAAGTGAAGAAAGTGATGAAGATCATTCAAGTGAAGAAAGCGATAAAGATCAGTCAAGTAAAGAAAGTGATGAAGATCAGTCAAGTGAAGAAAGTGATGAAGATCAGTCAAGTGAAGAAAGTGATGAAGATCAGTCAAGCGAAGGGAGCGATTCTGAAGAGGACGTTCAGTCAAGTGAAGGAAGTAAAGATGAGGCAAATAAGTCAAGCGAAGAAAGTGGTGATGACGTAAATCACTCAGGTAAAGGGAGTGAAGATAAAGAAGAGGAAGATCAGTCAAGCGAAGGGAGCGATTCTGAAGAGGACGATCAGGTAAACGAAGAAAGTGATGATGAAGAGGCAAATCAGTCAAGCGAAGGGAGCGATTCTGAAGAGGACGATAGCTTGAGCAAAGAAACTGATGATCAGTCAAGCGAAGGAAGTGAAGATGACGAAGAGGAAGATCAGTCAAGTGCAGGGAGTGATTGTGAAGAGGACGAGCAGACAACTGATGAAGAAGAATCCGATCCTAACAGAGAGCAAGACAGCGAGTCTGAGGACGAGGATGGAGATGGCGAGAGTAGTGAGGACAGCAGCAGTGAGCCGGAACAGCAAGGCCCTAAGGAGCGCCAATCACAGAGGAGTGGCCAGCGCTTAAGGCAGAATCCCAAAGAGTCCAGACGGAAGAATAACCAAACACAGCAGCACAAACGCTCGTCAAGCAAGCACCAGAAATCTAAAGGAAGGACATCATGTCCGGCAAAATCTGCGAAGAAGTTGGGTAAGGGATCATGCCTATGGAAGTATAGGTAACCCATGAAATTATATCAATGATAATAAATTCAAGACTCTCGTTGTAATAATATTGAAAATGGTGATTATACAGCAATAATAACGTAATTGTTGTATAATACCGAATGATTGACTAATAATCATTACTTGGCTATACTTTGGCAACAATGGTATGTTTGAACCGATTTCATAACAGAGTGGTTACTGCAACAGTGCATTCACAACTATTTCAATTATTTTTTTTCACCAGGGAGAAAACACGATATTCCAAAACAAAAAGGAACACCGCCACAGTCAACTAAAGAAGCGAAGAAGCCTCCAACTCCAAAGGTAAACTTCCAGATGTGTTACTATTTCTCTAGATCATAGAGCCTATTAAAGGGAAATTTACAGCTCCATAACTTGAATTCACTGAACATTCTTACAGTAGCAATTTCACTGTCAGTTTGTTGCAATACAGATAGATTGAATATAGAGAATGAAATAAACAGTTGCAAAGAAATCCAACCGCTTGGATTTTTTCAGTGGCTATATGTGTTATACATGATCTTTTACCAAATCCATGGTTTATTTCTAGATCATCAATTATTGTTCCAGTTCTGGGAACAGTTCTTTTAAAAAATGAGCCTCTAGCTGCAATTTTATTTGTTGTTTCTTGGATTCGTTTCTTCATTTTTTTGCATTAAAAAAAGAAAAAGATAAAGCCAGACAAAAAACACGACAGATTTTGCTTTCGCAAATCCGGAAATATTGCCACTATCAGAGGGACATGCTGCCGGAAGTCACAGAGGACAGCCAATCAGGAAGCTTCTTATCTTTCAAAACAATATGGCGCCATAGAGGGTTCTGCTGTGTGCTGGTGTCCGCCACTCTAAACTCTGTAACTAATCTAAACATAGTTTTAAGCTTTAAGTTTTGTGTAGTCGTACAGTACTTTATAGAGTATTTAGACAGTAGAGCAGATTGAAGTTTTCTTTGTAAAGGGTGCAATGCAGCATACTGCAAGCATATGCATTCATATCTACGGGCCGCATGGTCACCACGTGGCAGCGTGCCACGCTGGTAACCTACGCTTCCTGCCTGCCCTCGCTGAACCCAGAAGTCACGTCGCCAAGGGGTATATAAGGTCATCCAAGCTGACCCTCATTCTCACTCACTCAGTCTTGCTCACACCTTGACCTGGGGTGACCGTGCCACCGCGGCCGCTGCCTCTCCCAGGCCCGGCCTGGCCTACCCTCAGCACGGAGCGCCGGCATACCATAGTTTTCATATCGTGTGTTCTATTCAGTAAAGACTGAAGCCATTCAGTGTTTCCCTGACGCCACCTGTAATTCAAATACATTATAAAATAGAGGTGTTAGTACTACTTTGTAAAGCTGAAATTTTGTACGCCAAAGAAAACAAAACGCCAGTGGAAAGGGACACAATACAAGAAACTTTAGTGGATTTACGGGTTTGTGCTTTTTGGGTACAGGTTGTTTGTTCTTTTAATGTTGCTGGCTTATTGAACTTTGGATTGCCATCATACAAAACAAGAATTACAGTAATAGTAGTACATGCAACACACGCTAATTCAGTCAAAAACAATGTTCTTCATTCGGAATTGTAGTAATAGAACAAAGGACAGGATTCATTACATTAAACGTGCCATGAAAAGCTGAAAAATGATAAGTTTATGTTCTGTAAGCCCTGTATCTTCATCCCAGATTCTATGCAATAAGGCCACAGTAATTTTTTTCTTGAATAGTGGGCAAGTCTGGTGATAATGAAATGTTGGCGGAAGAAAAAAAAAATAATGATAATAAAAAAAAATCCAAAATAAGTCAAGTGTACCTCCTACCTTCCAAAGATCAGAAGTAAAGCAAAAAAAATATCGGTTCCAGCCCCACCTGAAGGAAGTACAATCCTGTCTTACTAGAAGTCTTCGAGGAATTGAATGAAAACAGACAAATAGTTCTTTCAATCAGAATTTGTTATTGTGGAAATCAAAACCAAAAATATTCACGATAGACAATAGACATGGCACATGAGAGTAAGGTATTTCCGCCAAATATATTTTATTTTTGTTTTAAGGATGGGAGAAGCGATACCGTACACAATGAATCATAGACAAATTGATTTTTTATTTTGCTATTTCTTTCGCGGACGTCACAATATCGGCGGGAAATTAGAATAAAAAGATTCGGGATTTTCATTTTTCTTTAATTTTCCTGGAAATAAATGGCAGGCCCACTATTTAAGAAAAAAAATGCTGTGGCCTATCAAAAAGAAAACAAAAGAAAAAGCGCCCTGCCTTTTTTTGAAATCCGAGAAGCAACAAATAAAATTGGTGAGGATGAAATACTAGGAAATAACATGTTTAAATTACTTGCCAAGGAGATTAAAGCCGCCTGTTGCTTTGAGTAATTCGTTCTGAATCTGACCTTGTGGTGATACATAACTCTACATTTTAGACTGTGACTGGCATTAGACTCGCTCGAGGGGAGAAAGCAGGAGAACCTAAAATTGAACAAGAGAGGACAACGAAAAGGACGAAATCTGAAGGTTTGTTATTTGTTATACGCTTGGTTACATTATGTGGTTTGGGTGTCTAGTGCTTTAGTTTCCTAAATCTGAGCTTTATTCCAGAACACATTCTGCATGCCAGCAAAATATACTTATGGTAAGTTTTCATATCTTACTCGTATCAGCAAGATTTGAAAAGACAGAATTTCCATATATGGACGGAAAGATGGTGAGTCACAAGAAAAGAGGAAAGTAGAATTATCTGCTGGGATGGAGGATCGAGCCAGAAGTAATTGATCGAAACTCGGAATTCCACAACCTGGGCACCAAGTACACCCACAAACGCCCTTGTGTCTATACGTGTCCTTATTCATGGTAGATATTGATTCTCCTTTTTACATACATTTTCAGATAAACGGATGGCTAGAGAAATCAGTGTATCTTTAAGGATGTAAGTTGCAAATGCACATACTTTATACCAGGGGTGGCCAGCCTTTTATGAGATATGATCTACTTTTTCTACAGTTACTCTGATGCGATCTACGAGCCTAAGATTAAAATATATTCCATAAATGTAACTGTACCAGTGTAACATAATTATAATAAAAATATAACATTCCAAGCATCATGTGTACTTGAATATGCTAGAGCAGCTATTTGCATGACAACTTCTGGAGGACGAATTATTAACAGGTACAGTAGTGTGGTTGACTTAAAACAGGCTTATGATCGACTGATTGGACACCCCTGCTATATACTACATATGTTAGTTATAACTAAGGCCTGTACTTTTAAAACCTTTCGCCAGGGCTGGCGAAAGGTTTCGCCGGGCGATCCGGAATTTCGTACTTTTAAAATCATGCCTGGCGAACGTTCGCCAAGGCTGGCGAAAGATCATATTGGAACAGCCTGGCGAAGCAAAGGAGCGAAAGCTGTTTGAATACCATTTTCTTGCTTTCAAATTATAAATTAGTAACATATTTGTGTATGGTATGATGCAGGAATCACATTGAAATTCTAAAATATCTTAAAATCATAATTTATTATGAAATAACGTATATACATATTTTTTTCAAGACCTTCGATGTTCCAGTCGAGAGCTCAAGACATCAACTGTATTCCTACCCCCCTACCCCTACCCCCCACCCCCGAGATGACTTATTTAGATTTAGGTTGTTGTTATTTTGGTTGTAGGGATAATGTTCTTTTCACAAATGTTACCAGAAGTGTTTTTTATGGCGGCATGTTTACTTTTGGCTATAGAAACATAGCTGTAGTGATCCACCGCCCTAGAATGAGGCGTCTCTAATGATGCACTTGTAGGCCTACAGTTCAATATCTTATATCAGTTAGGAATAGTAAAATGGTAATTTTTAAACTCTTTTGTTAAAGTATAAAGTTATGTTTGTATAAAAGTATAAAGGTGATATAGTATAGTATAAAGTACTTTTAAAACCTTTCGCCAATGCTGGCGTTCGCCTGGCGAAGCTTCGCCAGGCGAACATCTGAGTAAAAAGACTAAAATGTAAAGAAGAGGGGGGGAAGGACGAGTGGGGATAGGAGAAGGATAAGGAGGAGGAAAAGAATTTCAGGAGAAGAAGAAGGAGCCGGGGCTTCACCCAGCCTGCGGGGTAAATTTGGGGTAATAGTTGGAGTGGGTTTTTTGAAAGAGGAAAAGGATCGAGGGGCCCAGCGCCATCGGCAGACTCGCGTGTTCACCGCGCGGCCGCACCTCGCGAGATCGTGCGGTGGGGCCAGGCCGCGACTCGTGGCGCGGGGAATACCCCACGACCTTGAGCGCGGCTCGCCTCACCACAATTTTCCCACGGGGCGTGGAGCCTCGCTATGGCGAACACGGAGCCTCTCGGCTAACTGAGGGGGAGGGGAGAGAAGTTTGCACGTTTTTGGCGCCATCTGCGGTATGCTCGGAGCCACTACCTCTCGACCGTGGCTCCAGAGCTGTCCCTCGGCTAACCATCACAGCTGAAGCAGGATGAAGCTCGAGTGAGGCCACACAGAGGCCGGCCCCTCCCGCCCAGGTCGAGAGGAGATTTCTCTCCCTCGGCCGCAGGTCTTCCGGAGGGGCGCGGCTCGGGCGGCCTCACCACGATTGGGTTAACTCCACTGGCCGTGACGCTTCTTTCCTCGGCTCGCACAAATCCTTACACTAAAGGATTTGTGGTCCTGGCACGAGTACTAGCAGCAAGCGGCACGTGTCGGAAACCGAAACCAGTGGGATGTCAGGGTAAGGATAAGGATGAGGGTCAACGCCATGGCAAGGATATGGTATGAGTGAGGGTGAGGGGTGAGGTGGCGGTCACAAGCGTCAGGAGACGAGGTGAAGGTATTTAAAAACGGGGATAAGAGAGGGCAGTACCTGGGGGAGATTACTTTATTAGTGAGATTAAAAAGGTACAGGACAACAAAAACCAAACAACAACAAAACTAAGCAGACAGAAAGAGAACACGAAAAACTGAACACTGAAAAAAACTGAACAAAACGAGTGGATAGGGGAAGGGGAAATTTGAAAGGAATGAATAGAAGGTGGCTTCAAAGTGATGCGGCAAAACCCGAAAACTGCATTTCCTGTCCCATGCCAAAGAAAGAGATCACGGCCTAAACCTGATCTCCAGCCGGGACGAAGGATGGAGGGTGAGTCCATCCAGTCAGTGGTGAGTCAAGCACGGAGTTTGTTGGTCTGTCTACAGGCCAACTCACCCCACAGGATGTTAAGGAGGAAGCGAGAGGCTTCCTCGCGGAGTTCAGACGTGTAATAGATCGGTCACGACCCACTACAGGGAACCGTCTGAGTGCTTTATTCCATCAGAACAAGCTGGAGTTGTGTTTGTTGTTAGTGAGAGTAGAATGTTTGTGTGTGAAGGAGAGAGTTTTTGTTTTGTTTAGATGCAGCTCGTGCGTGGGATTGCGTGTCTAGATCGACCTAGCCAACACGGGGTCCTCCACCGAGGTGGAAGAACTCGCGTCGGCTCGGTCGGTCGTCAGTTAGACACTCAAGGTACACCCATTCTACCTGGGTGTACCTTGCGTGGCGTTACCTGAGCCCTGTAGCGGCTCCGCGATCGATGCGCGATTGACGGCTCCTCGAGGTCAGGCAGGGAGTCCTGTGAACCGACGCGGAAGTCCTGGGAATCGGCGGACCAATTCCCGATGCTTCCGCGCTGTCCCAGGGGTCCCCTGGCAGGGAGCTTGGCTCCAGCCGAGAGCCCAAGCCCGGCCTCGAGAACGCTCTCGACATCGATGTCGGAGTCGCTACTGTCGTCGTCGAGAATGGTGTCATCCAATCTGCGACGACGAGCTTCGGGGGCAGGAGGATCCTTCTTGTCTTTTTTTGTGTGCATGGATGGTGGTGTGGTTTGTTTGCGTTTGTGATCAGTGGTATTTGTAGTTTGGCGTGCTTGTGCAGTTTCTTTTTGTCTTCGTTGTGGCTGAGGTTGCAAAACGAGGTGTCGGTGTTGTGAGGAAGAATGAGGCTCTGGGTGAGTGTCTGTCACCTCATTTCCTGTGGTTTCTGTGTTTGTTGTGGTGTACTCAGGGATGTATAGGTTGTCGTCTTCAAAGATTTCCTCAGGGACAACAATGCTGGGGAAGCCGTTTCTCTGGAGCATAATAGGGACAATGTTTGCGAATCTTTTTGCGTTGTATTTGGCAGCGATGAGACTTACGTGTAATATGGCTTGGATTTTTGGGTATGTGTTCGGTGTGAGGGTGCTTGTTGGGGGTTGTGTGGGCAGAGTTGTCCGAGGGGAAGTCGTGGGTCGTCTAGTGTACTGGTTTGAGCAGGTCGTGTAGCAGCTGTTGTTGCGTAGGAAGGTACATTGTTGTCGGCGGAGCTCAGCTCGTTTTGCCTTAAGTATTTCCTTCCGTTTAGGGCAGGATCCACTAACTGCGACATGCGATCCCTCGCAATTGCAGCATTTGATGGTTTCAGTGCACCTGGCGAAGAAATGACCGTCGCCGGCGCATCGAGAGCATCTCTGGGGGTGTGTACATTGGTGTTTCTTGTGGTGAAATCGGTAGCAGTTAAGGCATTGGTCTATGTGAATAAAACATTCGGATTCCAAGTTGTAGGTGGGGACCGATGTATTAAACATCATGGGTCCCCGAGAGAGAAGTTTCTGGGCTTCCTCGGGGGATGAGACGCGAATCTTGACGATTCGCGACTCGGGTGGCTTGTAAACGTCGAGAACAGTGACACCGTTCTTGACGGAAACCTCCTGGCAGATGGACTCGGATGATCGTGGGGGGATCGTCTTGTCGATCTTTTTCGCCACGATCGTACACTTAGCCTTCATCTCGGGGGAGGGAACAGGTGAGAAGCCGTGATCTTTTAACTTTCTTTGGCCGTCGGCCGAAAGAAATGGGGTCAAGTGTTCAGGTTTGGCAACTGTCACCTTGAAGCCATTATGGACCTTAAAGAGGTGTGTGACTGCCACCTCAGTGATGATGAAGATATTCTGGAGAGCCTCCTCGCAAGAAATAGGCTCCCCAGAATACGCTAATTTGATAACATGACCCATAGGGTTACGCCATAGCGAGGGTGATGGATGATGGGTAGAGGGGAGGCTAGCAGAGCTAATTCAACTGGACGGAAATGGTATCAAAAAACGGTGAAGCACACAGGGTAGCCAACAGTCTCTATTTGGGAAGGCCGGTCGGGGTCGGAACTCTGCCGAACGGGCGTGAGCCCTTATGTGTTCGGCCGAACACTTCGCAGCGAAACTATCGGCTGCCACTGTGCGTCGTGCTTTTAATTACTTGCACATCAAGGCTTGTAATTAAAAGCACTAGCCCAAAGCAGGTATTGCGCAACTGCACCCAAAGCAGTTACACCAAGAGCCAATCGTCTTGTCCGTCGTGGGGGTGTCAATCTCTTTAAATCATCCACGAAAAACCTCGGACCTAAAGATCCAGGTAAGCCCTCTATCCATCTGAGTGAGGGAAGCCTTACTTTTAAACCCAAGGCAGGTGTTCGCCAGGCCTGGCGAACGAAAGGGATCGCCAGGGGCTAATATCTTGGATTCCTGCTAAATCTAGCGCTTCGGCGAATGAAAAAAAACGCGAGAAAAAGCAAAAGGTTTTAAAAGTACGGGCCATAAAGTTAACCTTGTTATAGTATAGAGTGTAGTATAATATAAAGTATAACGTTAATTTTGTTATAGTATAAAGATATTTTCCACTTCTTTGTTATAGCATAAAGTTAAATTTTAACTCCTTTGTTATAGTATAAAGTGAGACTATTGCGGAAGCAACATTTTCGTCTTCTCTCGAGGTTAATAATTAAGTTTAGGTTATGTTATGTGCACTGCAGATGTAAACAAATTTGTGCTAGATTTAGCGGGAATGCAAGATGTTAGCGCCTGGCGATCCCTTCGCCCGCCCTGGCGAACGTTGGTTTTAAAAGTAAGGCCTCCCTCACTCAGAGGTTCGCCTGGCGTAGCTTCGCCAGGCGAACGCCAGCACTGGCGAAGGTTTTAAAAGTACGGGCCTAAGTGTGACTTCATAAAATATCAGTCCAGTGCTTAAAACATCATTGTTAAGATTAAGCCTGACATTCTATTTTAATCAGACAGGCTCAGACTTTGTATTTATCTCTTCCGATACAGATGGGAAGCCAATCAGCCTAGGTATTACCCAAAGATGGTGTGGCAAGTGTGGCTGAAAGGTATAATTTGGACCTCCTTTACGGTTAACATCTCATGGAGATTCCATTCTTCAATTTCCTTTGTATTCAGACGTATGAATGCACATCCATATATATATGCATATGTACAGACACACATGACACATATTTTCCGACTGATTGTCTTTTAGGACAATTCAGTTTTAGAATATATTCCCTCATCTTTCCCGTGCCAAGGAAAGACCCCAAAAAATCTAGCAAAGATGATTGTGATTCTTAAGACGATTTCAGGAAAATAAAACAACCTCCTTATAAGTATTTTTCTTGTACTTCCTGTATGCATGGTGCACACACAAACTGCATATAGACAACATTATACGAGTTTAAGAATACAATCACATTGGCGATGTCATATAGAATGTTTTTTCTTCCCATTTTCACAGAGACAAAAAGAGATTCGAGAAGGGGAGAAGACTCTGATAATGACGACGACGACTACCAGATTCCACGTAACTTTGACATTAGGAAAGGTTGGTCGCATCCTTATTTATGGAAACCCCCAAAATAGTTATGAAAATGAAATATGTTCTTATAGATTTTACAGTCTAACCGCCCTAAAAGTCAGGTCTTGTGCTTACTCTGTACAGAACATACGAACTGTACGAAACCCCTAACACTTTCATACATGTTTACCTTTTATGTGGACATTATTGGCACCTATTGAAACATCTTTTCAGTGTGTGTCAGGTTGTATCCTTCTGCCTTTACATATGCGATACATTCCGGCCAGCTAATCAGAGCGAGATTATTGTCTCAGATAGGGATTTATATTTTCATTAATTACGAATTGCATCACAAGTTTCTTGACATTCTATTATAGATGTGCATAAAATGTTTCTGTACATGAAATACATGTTCACCTGATATGGGTAAAATTTGGTCAATTATAACAGTCGCTGGAACGTGGTAAGAATAACGTGGTACTAACTTCGGTGGGATGAATGTCTTCAAAATCACTCTATACCTCTAATTAATTCAATCAGTAAAACGAGTTAGAACTCATTAGAGATGGATACGATTAAGTGCAAAACCCCATAAAAATATTTTGATCTAATCTGAGAAATACATTTGAAAGTCCACAGCCTTGTGCATAAACAATATAAGACGCAGATTAGTCCGTTACTATTTCCATTTTATTTGCAGCTTGCACAATGTTTTACACGTAGTTAAAATTCATAATAACATATAAGGTAAATTGATGGTTTTCTCTTAATTTTCCCATGTATAAAACAAAAGTTTCAGTTTCGGAATGCTACAGAAAATTTATATATAAGTTTTACATGTTCAGCCGTATTATTTCAGTGTATGCAGCACATCCAAACATCTACATATGCACAAAATAAGCAATATTTCAGTGTATGTAGCACCCACATAAACTACACATGTGCAGTAGTGGCATTTAAAAAAAGAAAGAAAGAAAAAATATATAATATATATAAATGTATATATATGTGTATATCTTAAAAATACATACATATATGTATCACTCACTCACTCACTCACTCACTCACTCACTCACTCACTCACTCACTCACTCACTCACTCACTCACTCACTCACTCACTCACTCACTCACTCACTCACTCACTCACTCACTCACTCACTCACTCACTCACTCACTCACTCACTCACTCACTCACTCACTCACTCACTCACTCACTCACTCACTCACTCACTCACTCACTCACTCTCTATCTCTATATATCTATCTATCTCTATATATCTATCTATCTCTATATATCTATCTATCTCTATATATCTATCTATCTCTATATATCTATCTATCTCTATATATCTATCTATCTCTATATATCTATCTATCTCTATATATCTATCTATCTCTATATATCTATCTATCTCTATATATCTATCTATCTCTATATATCTATCTATCTCTATATATCTATCTATCTCTATATATCTATCTATCTCTATATATCTATCTATCTCTATATATCTATCTATCTCTATATATCTATCTATCTCTATATATCTATCTATCTCTATATATCTATCTATCTCTATATATCTATCTATCTCTATATATCTATCTATCTCTATATATCTATCTATCTCTATATATCTATCTATCTCTATATATCTATCTATCTCTATATATCTATCTATCTCTATATATCTATCTATCTCTATATATCTATCTATCTCTATATATCTATCTATCTCTATATATCTATCTATCTCTATATATCTATCTATCTCTATATATCTATCTATCTCTATATATCTATCTATCTCTATATATCTATCTATCTCTATATATCTATCTATCTCTATATATCTATCTATCTCTATATATCTATCTATCTCTATATATCTATATCTATCTCTATATATCTATATCTATCTCTATATATCTATATCTATCTCTATATATCTATATCTATCTCTATATATCTATATCTATCTCTATATATCTATATCTATCTCTATATATCTATATCTATCTCTATATATCTATATCTATCTCTATATATCTATATCTATCTCTATATATCTATATC
>NC_091587.1:14681564-14684064 GCF_042767895.1 Penaeus vannamei | reverse complement strand
TCTATACCTATAATCTATCTATACCTATAATCTATCTATACCTATAATCTATCTATACCTATAATCTATCTATACCTATAATCTATCTATACCTATAATCTATCTATACCTATAATCTATCTATACCTATAATCTATCTATACCTATAATCTATCTATACCTATAATCTATCTATACCTATAATCTATCTATACCTATAATCTATCTATACCTATAATCTATCTATACCTATAATCTATCTATACCTATAATCTATCTATACCTATAATCTATCTATACCTATAATCTATCTATACCTATAATCTATCTATACCTATAATCTATCTATACCTATAATCTATCTATACCTATAATCTATCTATACCTATAATCTATCTATACCTATAATCTATCTATACCTATAATCTATCTATACCTATAATCTATCTATACCTATAATCTATCTATACCTATAATCTATCTATACCTATAATCTATCTATACCTATAATCTATCTATACCTATAATCTATCTATACCTATAATCTATCTATACCTATAATCTATCTATACCTATAATCTATCTATACCTATAATCTATCTATACCTATAATCTATCTATACCTATAATCTATCTATACCTATAATCTATCTATACCTATAATCTATCTATACCTATAATCTATCTATACCTATAATCTATCTATACCTATAATCTATCTATACCTATAATCTATCTATACCTATAATCTATCTATACCTATAATCTATCTATACCTATAATCTATCTATACCTATAATCTATCTATACCTATAATCTATCTATACCTATAATCTATCTATACCTATAATCTATCTATACCTATAATCTATCTATACCTATAATCTATCTATACCTATAATCTATCTATACCTATAATCTATCTATACCTATAATCTATCTATACCTATAATCTATCTATACCTATAATCTATCTATACCTATAATCTATCTATACCTATAATCTATCTATATCTATAATCTATCTATACCTATAATCTATCTATATCTATAATCTATCTATATCTATAATCTATCTATATCTATAATCTATCTATATCTATAATCTATCTATATCTATAATCTATCTATATCTATAATCTATCTATATCTATAATCTATCTATATCTATAATCTATCTATATCTATAATCTATCTATATCTATAATCTATCTATATCTATAATCTATCTATATCTATAATCTATCTATATCTATAATCTATCTATATCTATAATCTATCTATACCTATAATCTATCTATACCTATAATCTATCTATACCTATAATCTATCTATACCTATAATCTATCTATACCTATAATCTATCTATACCTATAATCTATCTATACCTATAATCTATCTATACCTATAATCTATCTATACCTATAATCTATCTATACCTATAATCTATCTATACCTATAATCTATCTATACCTATAATCTATCTATACCTATAATCTATCTATACCTATAATCTATCTATACCTATAATCTATCTATACCTATAATCTATCTATACCTATAATCTATCTATACCTATAATCTATCTATACCTATAATCTATCTATACCTATAATCTATCTATACCTATAATCTATCTATATCTATAATCTATCTATATCTATAATCTATCTATATCTATAATCTATCTATATCTATAATCTATCTATATCTATAATCTATCTATATCTATAATCTATCTATATCTATAATCTATCTATATCTATAATCTATCTATATCTATAATCTATCTATATCTATAATCTATCTATATCTATAATCTATCTATATCTATAATCTATCTATATCTATAATCTATCTATATCTATAATCTATCTATATCTATAATCTATCTATATCTATAATATATTTATACCTATAATCTATCTATATCTATAATCTATCTATACCTATAATCTATCTATATCTATAATCTATCTATATCTATAATCTATCTATATCTATAATCTATCTATATCTATAATCTATCTATATCTATAATCTATCTATATCTATAATCTATCTATATCTATATCTATATCTATATCTATATCTATATCTATATCTATATCTATATCTATATCTATATCTATATCTATATCTATATCTATATCTATATCTATATCTATATCTATATCTATATCTATTTCTATATCTATATCTATATCTACATCTATATATATATCAATATCAATATCTATATCAATATCTATATCTATATCTATATCTATATCTATATCTATATCTATCTATCTATATCTATATCTATCTCTATATCTATATCTATATCTATATCTATATCTATTTCTATATCTATATCTATATCTATATCTATATCTATATCTATATCTATATCTATCTATAATCTATCTATCTATAATCTATCTATATCTATAATCTATCTATATCTATAATCTATCTATATCTATATCTATATCTATATCTATATCTATATCTATATCTATATCTATATCTATATCTA
>NC_091587.1:14666564-14669064 GCF_042767895.1 Penaeus vannamei | reverse complement strand
TGAATGTATTCTCGATGTCGCTGGCATGAGACATCGTCTATTCTTTTTTTTTCTGTATTTTCACGTCGTCATATTAAATCATATTCGGATGACTATCAGGGCTTATGTTTGATTCTAAATCACTTATGAAAATAGTAAACATTATCGGCGCCAAAACCGATCCTTGAGGTACTCTGCTGGTTACTCGTCCCTGTCTAGAGTGCTTCTCTAATAACGGTGCACATCTGTCTTCCATGAAGGAAGTCCTTCGTCTACTTGAGGAGGTTGCCTTCGTCTACTTGAGGAGGTTGCCTTTCAGTCCGCCAAGGTTTTCTAATCCATAATAGGTTTCATTGAGACACCTTATGGAATGCCCTTTTCAAGGTCCGAGTATGCATAATCTATCCAGCTGTCTCTTGAAATATGCCAGAAACTGTTATAAAAACACAAATTTCCTACACATTACCTTCCTGCCCTATAGCCAAATTGCTAATTTGATATCATATCGTGTTTTTACAAGTGCTTCTACCCAATGTTTTCTAATTATCACTAATGATGAAACTAGGCTATAATTTTGTTTGTCGCCACTTTTACAAAAAGGTGTAACATTGGCGAGTTCCCAAGCTTTTGGTAGTTTTCCTTTTCTCATTGCATTTTGGAATATTAACAAAAAGGAGTACATGGTTCTTCAGCACATTCCCAGTTAGAAATCCCACCTGGTCCTTCTGCTTTAGTCTTCCCAACCCTTTCAGTGGGTCTTCTATTTCATTCTCTTTGAGGATTTTCGATATTCTTTACGTAGGTGTGGTTATTTGTCATTTCAGTGAATAAAAATTGACTGAATAATAACACATTTCTTCCTCCTTAGCATAATCAATCTTATTATCTTTGTTGGTGCCAATATAATTACTTTTAGTCTTCTTAACTATGTAGCTAAAGAAAAGCTTTGGTTGATGTGCACATCTGTTGATTTTATCCTTTTCAAAGTGATTTCGCTTTCCTCAAGATTTGGGTGTAGTCATGTCTCCCTACTTTATACCTTTCATACACTGCCTGAGATCTATATCTTCTGACCCTTTTCCAAAAAAGCTGCTTGTTTTCTCTCATTTTCTGGTTTTTATCATTACACCACTTTTGACCATTTCTTGGTATATGTCATTAGGGTTCCCTTCGTCTAGGAGTGTTTCCCTGTTAATGCCAATAAAGAAATCTATAAGGCTTTTATAATCACGTCTCTTGTAATTGTACTCATTTCTTTCCTTACGATGAATTTTTCCTGTAGCAGACAGTTTTTCAGTTTAATCACTACATGGTCGCTTTTTCCTAAAGGAGGACAGTACTCGATATCCTTCATATCATCTTTATGCTTTGTGATAGTTGGGTCAAGCATTGATGATCTGTTAACATTTTCGAAAAGGCAATGCTCATTTATGACCCAGTAATTTAGCTTTTCACGAATGTTATAGTATTTACCCCGTTTGTTTCTGCCTTTAGTTCATGTATGGTGTCTTTGTTAGCTCATGTATGGTGTCGTTTTTAATCAGCTATTTTATGATTATTCCTTTCCTTGTTGCTATTGCTCCCCCTTCCATTTCCATTTGCCCGATCTTTTCTCCAAATATTTTAGTCTCCGAGTCCTAATGTTACTCCCTCTGTGGAGGGATCAACAGTGATGCATAATGTATATATGGTTAAAAACCCACTCACGCCGGGTACATTTTGTAGCCAAAATTAAAAAAATCCGGGCGGCTACAAAATCGGCGGGCGGAGCTTCCCCGGAGTCTGTCCGCCCGCCCGGCCGCGCGCCGCTTCTGCCGCGGAGCGCGGCTCCGAGACAGCATCGCACTGGCGGGCAGCCCGACATTGTTTATTTTTCCCTGTGTCTCATATATGTGACACCCGGGACGAATGGGTTCCAATTATCTAGTTCTAGTATCTTCGAAGTTAAACCATTTATATTTGTATAAACTATTCCTGTATAATCTTTCGGTATTCCTTTTGGCTGCAAGGTTTGTCTTTTTCCATATTTTAGTTCCAATAGTATACTTGTTTTGCTCAAGGGCCTCTCACTCCCAAAATTATTTTTTTTTCTTCTTTAGTCCATTGTTCATTAGAGTTCTTCACCTCTTCCAGTTTTTTTCTGCACATATTAGGCCATATTTTCTTTTACCCAGATAGAAAAAAAAAAAATCGTGCTTCGCCAGGATTTTTTTCTTCATTACATCACACTAATCACTTTTACAATAATGTCACTTGTAAAGGGCATTCTGTTTCCTTTTCGAATGATTCCAAACTCCTGTGAGTCATGATACTCTGCTCCGAGAATTCGGAATCTATGTCTTTATGAATATTGATCAATTTCTTGTCTTTGTAGTTACGCTTCATTCCATCTTCCATAACTATTTCCTTCATATCCCAATGACTATGTCCTTGTTTGCATTAACCAAATAAGCAATATTCCTGTAATCATGATATTGAGCCTCCGCAAATTCGACTAGCATTTGTGTCCTCTCATTCCTAG